>NW_015616514.1:0-987 GCF_001515605.1 Sinocyclocheilus anshuiensis
AGAGAAGAGAAGAGAAGAGAAGAGAAGAGTTTTAAAAAAGAGTTTCTTTTATTTACATTTTTATTTGGATTCTGGAGTGAAATGTGACCTGGGTAATTTATGCCTGCATGTACTGTATGAATATATGCATGCATATAGTCTCAAAATGAGACTCTGGTTGAAATAACAACATATCTATGGAGGAGGAGTGCACATTTATAAATAAGTATGACATAAAACCGACACGCCGTGCCGTATGCAAACATACACATGCACCCACTTTGTTGGATTAAAACGGTAGCATAAATTATCATAGCATATTCAGTTGACTACCATCAGTCACATGACTCCCGTGCTTTACAAACAGCCCTGACAGTGCTGTCTGTCTCTGGCCTGACCGGGGCTATATAGGCTCAGCCGTATATTAATTTCCTCAGTCCCGTCGGTGACTGCGCTCAGGATTTATGGGCTACTGGCTGCTAGCTGATTAGGATACTGCTTGTAAAACGTATTTTGGCATGTACGGAGGTTTTACTGGAGCTCTTCCTGTCAGGCAACTGCAATACATCAGTGGCAGGAGGCGTAGAATGAGAGGCGCAAAAACATCCAAACCGACGCCATGTTTAACCTGCTGGCACTCTTTGTCCCTCTTGGGGCAACACCGCAGACTTGTGATAGTACACTCTCAGTGTAATATACCCAGCGATTCCGTGCAAACAGTCCCATTTTTCAGTCTCTACTGTATTAAGCCATTGTGTGTTATTCACTGGTGTATGTGCACTTAACTGCTGTCTCGGTGGCTACATGAGATCTGTTTTTCCCAGAGAGCTGCTCATTCCCATCATCTCCTATTTCATAGCTAGTGTGAAAAGCAGCCCGGTCTGGCAAAGCAACACGACAGTGTCCGCACCATGCGCAGGAAATGAGGCTGACGTCTGCTACCTGTCACCCCACCTCCGCTGTGATTTGTGCCTTAGTCGGTTGGACTACTAGTGCAATCGGGTTTTC
>NW_015616515.1:0-988 GCF_001515605.1 Sinocyclocheilus anshuiensis
GGGATTCAGCATTCCGGATGGGGGTGGGAAGATCATTCCACCAGCTGGGAACGGTGAACAAAAATGTTCTGGCAAGTTATTTTGTGCCTCTCTGTGATGGTACCACGAGGCGTCGCTCACTTGTACATCTCAGGTTTCAAGAGGGGACGTAGATTATTGATTGCAAATCAAACTACAAACCTAGCATTAGCAATTACCTGACACTTTTGTAAAAAAAAAAAAAAAACTTTATAAAAGGAAACTTCAAGATAAATGCAAGTGGAAAGATAACACAAAAGATACTTTTTTTTCCATCTAGATTAGGAAAATATTTAACTACAACTATATAACTATAACCAGAACTTGACTTCACTGGTATTCTTCTGAAGCAATACAAAACACAAAGGGCCAGAATGATAGACAGACTGAAATGTAAGTTATTTACTCTGAACCAAACTAGTAGCACACTGCATTACATCAAACATCATTGGTCCTTGGCTGTCATTATTATATGTCAATCATGTGGTGTGCAAAAAAACAATCATGTTAGTTGAGGTTGTGTGCTATCATCTGGGCAGTGTATGCATGATTTGATCACTGTTTAGATTTAAATTTCAGTCTAATAATCACAAAAATCTATTGTATTGCTTCAGAAGACTTATTTGTACGGCAAGAAATTTCTGGTCAAAATATGCATACATTCACTCCTAATGGGTATCAATTCAGATGTCCCGATTCGATTCTGATTCGCAAGCTCTCGATTCTTGATTTTTTGATTAAATTCAATGATTATAGATTTAATACAAATGCTATTGATATTAAAAAAAATAAGAATGAACATCAGTTTACAAATGGTGAATGAATAAAAAGAAATTAAGACATTTTCTTTTATAGGGCCCTATAAACTATTTATGAAAACTTCTTGACTTTTTTAGGCAAGAAATATTTAGAAATATATTTCACTCATAGGTAAAACCACCTGACCAAAGCTACTATATATATATATATA
>NW_015616516.1:0-988 GCF_001515605.1 Sinocyclocheilus anshuiensis
TGTGTGTGGGTGTGTGTGTGTGTGTGTGAGAGAGAGAGAGAGAGAATTCTATGTGAAATGCAATTTGACAAGCCAAGAATGACTTGACCGGTGTTACCATCTTCGTTCATTCAGAGACCATTGAGCTCTCACTGAAGTAGGTGTATTTCAAAATAAATGCTGCCATCTAGTGATGGATGTTGGTGAGATTAAGGCCTGCATTGTGACTTCCGGGCAACTATTGCATTTCTAACAGAGAGCACAAATAAATTGCACTTAGTTACATGGATGAACAAAGTCATGAGTGTTTTATATGGTGCACACACACAAACCATTGTGGAATTATTTATTGTACAGGGTTTGATAATATTCATTGTTTTGATATGCCATCATAACTGACCCCTTTAAAAGTATGCCATCATAACATAACCCCTTTAAAAGTTCAAACATTGTACTTCATAGCGGAATGTATAAACGCAGTGAACAAACAGTATTGTTAACCCTTGCTCCCCTGATGTGATGTATAGAGCTGCCGCAGCACGGTTGTACTGAATTCTGTATGGAATATTTCAAAGAGATTTTGACCTGTCTGGATCACAGGCATGTCCTTGGGCTTGTAGCAGTTGCCTAAAGCACAATGTGGTAGATTTAAGCTCAGCTCTGTCATTCCTCTAAACATGAGCGCAGAAAAAGCTATAAACAACCGCAGGCACACTTACAGGTAAACTGCTTCAGATGACATATATCTGTTTAACTATAGATTATTCTGATCAACAACTTTGCCCAGCAATGCCACTTAGCACATTGGTTTATTCAAATAAAGTTCAATTTGTTAACATTAGATCATGCATTATAGGTATTATTATCCAGCAGCTAACAAAACGTTTTACTGCATTTATCAATGACAGTTAATATTACAGTACATTTCAGGGTTATGCACAGTATTATGCACATGGGGAAGTCATGGCCTAATGGTTAGAGAGTTGGACTCGTAACTCAAAGGTTGCGG
>NW_015616517.1:0-988 GCF_001515605.1 Sinocyclocheilus anshuiensis
ATTACTACTAACTAAATTCTAGTTAGTTGGAAGCAATGAATGCTAAAGCGGCTTGCCACATAGTTCTGCTTAATGTGGCAACCTGTTGAAAGGCAGTTCACAAGCGTCTACTCACCACACGCTGCCATAAGCGCCTGTTCCGATCTGCTTCAAGCAAACGTACTTGTCCGGAACTTCCCATACCGTACCGTTGATCTCTTCTCGACTGAATTCCATCCGTGACTCCATTTAGAAAGAAAGCAGGCTGAGAGCAAACGTTCACCGCGCACACAGCGACTCCTACGCGATATTATGCATTCGAGCACCAAAAGGTCACTGCGTAGGAACGATTCTTTTTCACGCCAAAATAACAGCCTTTTATATGGTTCCAGGTAGCGCGGAGCGGCCGCGGAATCGACGCTTTAAATCACTAGCCATTGAAACTTTGAAACGCTCGTGGTGATCGAACGCGCTGAGATCTGTCTGACGTTGACGTCATGATCCCCCGCACACGCCCACTTTCGAATTCATACAACTGCCGCTTTGATTGACGCACTGCTGCTCACCTTCATGTAAACACATACAGGTGATTCTTCAGCTCAGTTAACACAACATGTTTGCTAATTAACTGTGAATGCGAAAAACGAAATAGAAATGGATGTTTCAGCAAATTCTCAAATAAATACAATCTAGGCTATGATCTTCAAACGGTCCCTCTGTTGATGATTGGGTTCCTCTGTCACGTGTTCATGACGATCAACTCCGTTGTTCTCCAAAGTGATTGTTATTGACAGCAATATTATAAAAATATTTATTATAAAAAACGTTTTTTTTTTCTTTGGAATTTTATAAATGTATTTGAGGGGAAGCTAAACAGTCATAATAGAGAAATTCTGCAACTCTACATCGTAAAATTACAAATTTAGACAAACTTGAGAGAAATGTGTACACATGCTTGAAAGTGTGTGAACCCTTTAGAATTTTCTTTATTTCTGCATAAATATGACCC
>NW_015616518.1:0-988 GCF_001515605.1 Sinocyclocheilus anshuiensis
CCAGGTGGATGCTGCACACTGGTGGTGGATGAGGAGATACACCCTAACTATGTAAAAGCGCTTTGAGTGCTTAGAAAAAGCAGAAAAGCGCTATATGAATGTAATGAATTATTATATCAGTCACTGCCCCTCACACCACTCCTCAAACAGATGCTACTTACAGTCATAAAATGATGTCTAGAGGAGGCCCTAGCATTCAATAACATGTGGAGGGAGCCCCAATGCGTTTAAGTTGGTCCTCTCACAAGCCCGTCTGGGTGAGGGTGGTACACTAACCCAGTTCACTTGGGACAGGAGATCTGTGCATAATGGGAGGGACCACGACTAGGCATACAGCAGAGGAATACTCTCTGCAAGCCATGGTGTTTGGGCCATCTGGATGCTATCAAAATCAGAGTCAGGCTCTGTTGTCTCCCCCTGGCCAGAGTCGGCACTATCAGGCAAAGGCAAATCGGGCCACAGGTGGGCCACTGCGTCCATGCGTATGACAATATAGGACAATAGTCTTTTCCGCACAAAGAAAAAGAAACTGACGGATGCCTGACTGAATTTCTCCCACAGCAGACTCGCTATCTGAAGAGAGAAGCACCAGTCTCCATAGAGTGGGTTCCCCCTCAACAAGAGGTCTGCACCCCTGTTCAGGATGCCCAGGATATGGGGCGCCTGTAATGTCAGAAAGTGTCACCTGCTCCTTACCTCCAACTTGTGAGCTAGAAGATGAAGCCTGGAGAAGCAGTTGATGAGAAGCTCAGCCTGGAAAGCTGAGAGCTAATGATACAATTTTAAGGGAATTTCAGAGCTACCTCAATGTGTTTGAATCCCAGATTGTGCAAAAAGCATGTGAATCTTTAGCGGCGATGACCCTGCAACATGTGGCAGGTATGCAACAGGCTATCACCAGAAGAAGATGCAGATTTGGAGAGCACTATGGTGAAATGGGCAGTAAAATCCAATGGCTGGTAGCCATGTGACTGAAAAATTGAGCGGG
>NW_015616519.1:0-989 GCF_001515605.1 Sinocyclocheilus anshuiensis
AAAAAAAAAAAAAAAACTAAAGTAGTGTTTTCTTTTAAACCATATTTTTTTGTAAACTTTGTTGTTCTTTACAACTTAAAAAAAATATATATTTTTTTACAGTGTATGACACTTCGAGACTTATAAATTAGATCACTGTAGTTACTTTGTCAATGTGATACACATTATGAGTGTCATCAGTAATATTTTATAAACATTAACGAATGAAACGTTTTTTATTGCTGTTGCTATTAAATATATTGCATATACAAAGTCTATTACTGGATTGCATTTATGCCACATGTAAAACACACTACAAAGTGTGTGTAACGTAAATACATATTTCCTGAAATTAAGTAAATATTTATTAATGAAATTATATCATCATTCGGCAATAGATGTTTTTTCCCCCCAAATATGTATAACTTTTACCAACAGGCTGGTTTTGACATCACAAATGGCTTATGTCATGAATATGAATTCGTTTATGCTCATTATTACACAGGCGGACAAGATTAAAACTCCTGCTCAAGAATTATAGAGGTTTCCTCTGAATTAGATACATGTTCCTGCCTTGAGCTCTTTCATTAAGTAGTTGGAACAAAACTGCCCATGGCAAGCAGTGCTGAGGACGTGATGATGTCTCCACTGTAGATGCCGTCTGTGTTGTTAACCAGACACTAGAGTTCCCCATCCATCCTTCTTGAGCATCAGTTTAAGTGCACTTCTCAAGACACGCTCGATGAGAGTCATTAAACAGAAAGAGTTCGTCCCACCTGCACATCTGTACACGCGTGGATGTCCTTGTGTGTCCTCTTTAATGAGACGCATCCTTTCTTTTACAACCAACACATTAAAAATACAGCAATGCATGGAAAATAAAACTGTACACATTTACAACACATTAACAGCTTCAGTGGCAGAGTCATTAAAATCAGAACACAACAGCACACAAACAAAAACACAAACATCTAGACAAGCAATTATAAACATGACATTGACAAATTATT
>NW_015616520.1:0-989 GCF_001515605.1 Sinocyclocheilus anshuiensis
CATTATGAAATTAATATTAGCCACAGAAGAGGTGCAGATTTTGCAGTAAATAATTAAAATGTAAAAAAATTCCAGACTGCAGCAATTAACATTTTGTCAGAACCTCGTGTAAATTCCAAGCTATTTTGTTTAGTTATCTGTTCAGAATCGTAAGAGAATCATGATCTCTATTTGATACCAAAAAAAAAAAAATTGTGATAAATTTATCCAGAATTGTGCAGCTCTACTCATGTTTGATTTCTATCTTCTGATACTTTAATTTATCTCTAATGAAATCGGTCAGGTTTTCTCTGTAGAGCTGTTTTGAACTTACTGTTTGAAATCATTCGTTTACTGGATCCTTGGACTGAAAAGTTTACCGGTTTAAAAAATATCTGATCGCAAAAACCTGCTTCTTTTCATTTTAAGGTTTTTTTCCGTTCTAATGTACTGATTCAAATTAATAATCAATAATTAAATATTATTTTACCACTCTGTGCACCTCCCCTGACATGCTCTCACGCCCCAGACCGACTGCGCTTGCATTTTTTTGCACGATGAGAGGTAATTCACGGCGTGTGATTTTTATAGTGTCATTTCTAATTACCCAGATACTGATGCTTTGACTCTAAGTATCGGAGCAATGGTCATTTGGAGCACTGGTCCTGTTATTAGTGCTCACTTTGGCTGACGTCTCCATTCAAAGTAGTAGTTGAAGCACGTCCTGACCGCATCACTGTCTTTACTGGGTGTGTTTAGGGAATATTTACATTTATTCACATGCGATTTGATTTAGCTACTCATGTGGTGGACTGTCATGATTTGGCTAATGCAGTACTCTACTGAATGAGGTGCATCAGACGGGATTTAGAAGTGGGTATATGCAAAGCCGACTGATAAAGAAGTGGCTTTACACTGTATACCTGCATATACCCTCCACTACACCACTGCCCTACGCCTCCAAACAAAAGAGAATCGAGACACCCCTACCCCTTCACGTGAACGTGCGA
>NW_015616521.1:0-989 GCF_001515605.1 Sinocyclocheilus anshuiensis
TCTGCACACCTTACCTCGTGCACATAATGTCTGGAATATATACTCACCTACTCTGAGCCGAGCATGAACCTCAAAGGCTGCTCTTTAAGGGAAGGGAGAACTACCTAACGATGTAGCCATTGTAAACTGCAACCTGGAGAAGTCATAATATAAATCCAGTATTTTATTTCCTCTCCATCAGGGAGTGAAACACAGGGCAGCGAGTGGCACACACGTGTACTCCATGTGTGCAAGACAATGGGGTTCACAGCAGTACTCACTCTCACTGAACCTGAGGAAAAACTGTTTGACTGTTCAGTCACACATGAGCTCTGTTACAAAACCCAGTGTGCCTTACTGCCTACAAAGGCAACTGGCTTCTAAGACAGAATTCCAAATGGCATTTTACCTCATAAATGAGCCATTTGAAATACTTAGGCATAAGCACACATAGGAAACGCAGCTATTTTTTTCCCAAAAATGTTATGTTAGCATGTTGCTAAGCTAATGGTATAAAACTCTATTATCATATCTTAAGGAAAATAAATTGCAGAATTGCACTGTTGAGGGAAAACACAGATGACATCAGTGTATAAGTCATATTTTATGATTATATTCTGAAATAATGTAAAACATCTGTGAATAAAACAAAACATTTATAAACATTATAAACATGTATTTTAGTTTCCCTCACTCCACAACAAATCCTTTAAATTTAGAACAGAAATGGAAAAAAAACTAAGTATAAAACAAACAGAAATTCTAGTGACGTTTATTATAAACATTTATTATAATTCTTTTGAAAGTACTGGTGTGTGGGAAATGTGCTTTACAAATAAACTCGAGCTCACATACTGCTCTCATTCAGCACAAATCCACATAAAAAATGTGACAAATTCCATAAAATATGGTAGATAAAATAACCAATTACTATAATGAAAAAAATGGACACTTAGGTATGTATGTGTATGTATATGTATATGTATGTATATGTATGTGTGTGTGTGTGT
>NW_015616522.1:0-988 GCF_001515605.1 Sinocyclocheilus anshuiensis
AACTGCTGGAGTCTGGAGAAAGGTTCGGGCGTGGTGTTATAGCAGGTGAAATCTACACTGGTTTGTTAATAATTGCAATGTTTGTATAATATAAGGATGTATTATGTGCATAATCAATTTATGTAAATTAATAAATAAATTCAACTAAGGTGAAGATATTATTCAGATATATTCAGGTCGTATATATATATATATATACACACACACACACACACATAGATAGATACATAGGTAGACAGACATAAATAAATAGTAAACTTAATACAAGTTCATCATTATTAAAGGTAGCGCTGAAACATCAAGTATGTATGTACTTTCTCAAGCCAACATCAAATTTGATTTTATTATACTTATAAATATCAATAAATTGCAAATGATAGATAGATACTGCAACATGATGTTCAGGTATTGAAATTATGTTATCAAAAAAAGCATAATATCAATGTATGGCTCTGTTTAGTTCCTCATCAAGCTTATCCTCCGCTTTCTGATGTTATTATTTGTGTATGTTTTTATGTGTGTTTGTTTATTTGCCACTGTATACGTGCAGGTCTTGTGGATGCTGGGGAGACGTGGTGTTGTCCTGAGGATATTCCCTGTGAAGAGATGAGAGAGCTGGAAACAGCAGCTTGCTTGACTGAACTCAAAATGAAATACCTTACAAGACTCTCAAACCCCCAGTGGCTCAATGAACCAATATATTCCAGGGGTCATAAAGATGTGTGGACGGTACACATCCCAGTTCATCTTTTGCCCTATGCTCCTTCTCATCCGTAACAGTGAAACAAAGTATTCAGTAGTGTATTTGTGTCTGAGACACTGAGATGTGCCTCTCTGGAGATTTGCAATGTATCTAATGTGTGCAGGTTGTTTTTTTCAACATTAAAGGAGACATATTATGTCCCTATTTACAATATGTAATATAAGTCTCTGGTGTCCCCAAAACGTGTCTGTGAAGTTTCAGCTCAAAATACTCCACAGATCATTT
>NW_015616523.1:0-989 GCF_001515605.1 Sinocyclocheilus anshuiensis
AAATATTAACTCTTTCCCCGCCATTGATAGAATTATCCAGCTTTCCGTGTTTTCACTGGTGTACGGTAGGAGGTGCTATTACTCATCTTCTGAAAGAGTATTGAACGTCTGGATCAAAACACGACAAAGCAGAAAAAAAAAACAATCGCATATGTGAAGCAGATGCATATGTAATATAATGTGATCATCAAGCATTAAACAGCATATAAATCAAAACTGTCAAACGTTACCAAATTAAATGACGATCCTGGAAGTGGTATAGGACCATGCAAGCTTTAGATGTGTTGATGGAAGTGATCTTACCCACATTCAAGTGTTGATTAAAAAAGATTGCATGAAGCCAGACTAAAATGGGTTTTATTTTGTTTAAAAGCAGAGGCTCGGTTCTTTGTTTTGACATTACATGCTTAGATATTCATACAAAAAATATTCTGGGTGCCATTAAACTTTTGTGCTAATGATCAAAAATGCTGGCAGTGGCTGGCAACTTTTTTTTTTTAAAACGCTGGCGAGGAAAGATTTAATAAATACTATAATTAGCACTATATTTATAATTTTAGTATCACATTGATATATTATTGTAGGTGGTAATATTTTGAATAAGATTATTTCTATTTTCTATTTTCTTTTTAATTGCAAAGTTTTAGTAATTTTTTGTCCTTTGTCTTTATTATTAGTTTTTGTAATGTCTATATAATTTTCATTAAGTTTGTTTATTTTAGTACTTTAAACAAAAATGAGTTACATTTTTCAAAATATTTTCTTTCAGTTTATTTCATTTATAAATGTTTATGGTTTCCGTATTAGCTATTGATAATAACCCTGGCCAAAAACACAGTCCAACACTTACGCTCTTGGCTCTCCACCTGCGTGGTGGGCATGACTGTGGCAGTGGGTGTAGGGGTGGGCACTGGGGCAGGAGTGATCATGGGTTTGATGCTGGCCCTTGGGGTGGATTTGTTTCCTGGAATGGCTGGAGGCTTGCTGGG
>NW_015616524.1:0-989 GCF_001515605.1 Sinocyclocheilus anshuiensis
ACTGAAGCACACTGACATCTCTCACCATACCCTGAGTGTGTGTCGCCTGTGTGTGTCTGTGTATCTGTGTTTGAATTTCAGCTTATTAGAAGGCACAACCAAAATAATGATAGCACATACAGGCCATAAAATTGTGTTTAAATTTTCATGAATTTAGCAATCCATTCAATAATCTGTGTCTGTTCTCCTACACATCATATTGAGTTCTGATATCTTTTTTAACCATTTGTTTCCCATTACAGACCATTTTAGATTGTTGGTGTGTGTGTCAGAGAGGCCTGTTTCATATCAGCTAACTACTTCCTGTAGAGAGGAAGAGAGACAAATAAAGGGCACAAGAGAAAGAGAGAGAGAAGAGAGAGTATTAATTTCTTGTTCCGCTCACATGGTAGTAATCATTGCCTTCTGTAAATCATATCATAAGAAAGCGTTTGTGTGTGTGTGTGTGTGTGGTTCTCATGTTCACAGTTAAATGTAACTACAGCAGACTGTTTTACAGCAGATTCTTTTTACATTTGAACCTGAAATACATAAAGTGCCCCCCAAAATATCTGGACACTTAAGCCACAAATAAAAAGGAATAAATTTCACTGTATTAGATGACAAAATATTAAACCAAATGGAATGGCAAGAAATATGCCTATTTACAATTTGCCTAAATGAGTTAAAGTATTAAATATTTCATCATTGTACATGATGATGATCAAAACCTGACTTCATACATCCACTCAAAATCACACTGACATAAGTTTACCAGGGTACCATGACTGGAAATACTGTCATAGCCAGCCAATCACGTTTAATCTGGATATTCCATTTATGTATGAGATGGTGCTGTTTGAGGCTGAAACTAACCTATGGTGGACTCAGAGCTTTACATATTAACCGAAGCTATCAATAGAACACCCACACACACTCATTTTTCAAGATGCTTATCCTAGCCGCATGTTAAAGCCACTAAGACCACCACAGCACCAAAACCTCTGAAG
>NW_015616525.1:0-989 GCF_001515605.1 Sinocyclocheilus anshuiensis
AACATTGTAAATGTCTTTACTGTCACTTTTGATCAATTTAATGTTCTTACTGAATCAAATCATCATTATTATTATTTTAAATCATTCTTACCCCAAATTTGAATGGTAGTGAATGACGAAACATTGAAATTTCTTAGTTGCTGTTTTACAAAATTGATATGTGGTTCTTGTTTTACAGTACTGATAAATATTTCTTGAGCAGCTTTCTGAAGGGTCATGTGACACAAGACACATGAAGGCTGAAAAGTAATCTTTGCCATCACAGGAATAAACTACATTCCAAAATATATGAAATAGAAAGCAGTACTTTTAAATTTTAATAATATTTCACAATAGTACTGTTTTGCTGTACTTTTCATTAAATAAATGCAGCCTTGTAAGCATAAGAGACTTCTTTGAAAAACATTAAAACATCTTAATTATTCCAAACACAAGGACAAGCAGTGTATATTAAAAGACTAATCAAACCTTGTTTTAATGTGACCTTATGAAGCACAATTTTTATCTATAGCGTCCAGACAGGCTGCGTAGTTTTGTACGGTATTGAAGTTTTGTTCTTTTTGGTGTGTATAAATATGCCACCGCAGTAATAAAGTCATGTGCTGTAGCGTAATTGGCTCTGACTCAGTGACATTAATATCCCGAAAGCTTTTTCTAATGACAGTGAAAGGCAAATATCTTGAGCTATAGACTCACTCAACCTGCAAAATCAGCTTTATGCATATGTCTTAGGCAGCATTCTAAGCCAATAAACTATATACACAGTGGAGCAGCTCTGACATTTAAACAGGGAGTGTTTACTGATTGTTTGCAGTGAAGGTTTGCACTTTGGTGGGGAAAGTTGCGACGGGGGATTCATAATCGTGTTCTTAAATCAAAGAGGTGACTTTTACCCTTGTTTTTTTCCTCTCTCTCTCTTCAGGAGCTCTGCAGATTGAAAACAGCCAGGAATCAGACCAGGGCAAGTACGAATGTGTGGCTACGAACAG
>NW_015616526.1:0-985 GCF_001515605.1 Sinocyclocheilus anshuiensis
ATAATAATTATTATTATTATTATTATTATTATTATTATTATTTATCATTGATTGATTGATTGATTGACCTATAGTATGGCCTCTACAAAATTTTCATTGCTTAACATCTCAAAGCTCATGGTAGGTCTGTCTTCGAAGTTTTAAATGTTATTGTTGAAAAAAAAAAAATATATTTTTTTCTGTGGTGAAGGTAAATGGGATTTTTACTTCCAGAGTAAAGAGAGTGAAAAAGAGAATTATGGCCACAAGGAGCTGTGGCAGTTTGATGTGTCTGGAAAGTGTTTCGGGTGATGACGTGATGAAAAAGTCCAGCCAGAGCTCCTGTTATTACTGAGCACAGGTTCTCTTAATCTTCCTTCTGTCTGATGGGTCTGTTCTGGGTGTTCGCTTCTAGCTAGTGCTGCATGGCTAGCATAGCAATATAGGGCTGCATCTGCTCCTGTTGTGGTGGCAACAAGAGCGAAACACTGAGAATGATGAGAAGTAAAGGTAAGATGTTCTGGTTTAAGCAGAGATATCAATAACACAAAAGCATTAAAGAATATTAGGATGATATTAGGGTGGGTTGGCAGGGTGTTGCTATGCATTTGCTGAAGAGTTTTTAGCAAGATATGTAGTTGGTATTACTGATCCAAAGTGAAAAGATCCCCTCAGTGGTTCCTCCTTCAAAAAAGGCCTTTTTTCAACCTCTATTTTTATCTGCGAGTCTAAATTGCTTGGGAAATAACAGCACCGCTCTCCTCAACAAGCCTTACAGTTTGAGGCTGCATTTGTAGCACAAATGCTGCAGGAGTTACACACTGACATTTAACATTTTTAAGCCGTTCTGTTCTCTTACCATTAATATTCTAAATGTTCGCCTGTAATGGCTAAATGCTTATTTTGCCCAGTTTGTCATAAATGTTATATACATGTTATAGTGTATACATGTTAGTGCAAATCATACTTAAAGTAATGTTTAGGGAATGTTTTTATCATGTGTATA
>NW_015616527.1:0-989 GCF_001515605.1 Sinocyclocheilus anshuiensis
CTCCCCTGATCTCAAGAGGCGCACTAGCGACTGATGCTAGTGGCTATGGTCTTTAGCGTCCCTGTTAGCACACCTGCCTCCCATTCCAGAAATGCCGGCTCCAATCCCACTTGGAGCGGGGTGAGTAGAACCGGAGGGGTTACATTGGTGCCATGACCCGGATGGGAGTGAGGTTTAAGGGGGTGAGTATAACGGACACCAGCTTGTAAGAGCTCTGCAGGTAGAACTCACTCCCCTGATCTCAAGTGGCACACTACAGGCTGAACTCTTTAGCATTCTTGCTAACGCGCCTGACTCCCATGCCGGAAATGCCAGCTTGAATCCCGCTCGGAGCAGGGCGAGTAGAACCAGAGGGGTTACATTACTTGAAAATGTTTGTTGGCTAAATATTGGTCTTGTGTACAACAAAACCTGCTTTCACACTAAAGCAAGCCAAACTAAAGCAAGTGTGATATGTAAGAAAATTATTCTTTTGAATTGGTTCTTTTAAATGAATAGGTTGTACTTGTTCACACTGGTTCGGATGATTCATTATTAGAACCGAATTTGAATGATTGTTTAAAAACCCTTATCCAGTGGTCATTAACAATAGACAAAGCCACGAAAAATTGATGACACATGGGTCAAAAAGTGTGGAAACCCTGTATACACTTCACCCTCCATCCATCTTGTCACATTTATTTATTTAACACTTTATACTGTATGATAGATTTAAAGCAAGCAGCTTTAGTATTTAACATGAAAAAAACTGTGTCAGTGTCGCTTTCAGTTAGAGTTACAACTTGATTTTCTGCTAGGCCATGACCTTGACAAGGACATTTTCATTTTTATTCCTCTGGCGTGATTCTGGGTAGTCCCGCCCACATTTAAATCTGATTTGTCTTAAATACTTTTCCAAATGACTGTATATTCAGCGTCAAATATGGCCTGAGACTGTGTAGGTCACGCAACATTATATGTATGTATGTTTATGTATATATATATATATA
>NW_015616528.1:0-989 GCF_001515605.1 Sinocyclocheilus anshuiensis
ATTCCACAGCTCAGCATTGACACGCTTCTCCAGCCTGCTGAGGACTCGCCCCGCCGAACGCAATGCCATATTGTTGAGAGCAGATGGGCTTTCAGTGCAGAGACTGCAGGCCTGTTGAAATGACACAACGTGCTAGTTAAAGCATACAAGTGCTCAGCCGACACGAGCCAAGTCAAGCTGCTAAAAATACAGCCCTGTAATGTTGAGCTCAGCATGGAGCTAAAACGGCGAAAGGTTAGCGGCGAGGTGTGCAGTTTAAATGGAGGAACTGTGAACTATGTGGGGTTTTAATGGCTAATGTGATGATATAGAAAAGTCCTAGTGTGAAACACACAGGTATAGAGACAATGTGTAAAAATTATATAATAAATGTTAAAAAAAGGAAAGGAAACCTCTTTATGCTTTTTTTTTTAAAGTATCTGCAAAATGAAAAGAAAAATTAATGAATGAAAGACTGCATGCATGAATGAAGTAATAGCCTAATTCATGGTAAAAATCTATTAATATATGGCAAAATATATTATAAATAAATAAACACCGTATAAATAAAGAAACTGAATAAATAAAATGTTTAAATTAAAATAAATAAATAACTCCCTTCACCTTGCAGACTGTAAGACTTGCCACCAAAGGAAATTGTAAGAACTGGCGGACATTACGGCTGTGTAAACTATTCTCATGCGGGCCAAGTTTAGATCCACACAGCATCAAATCTATGAAATATCTCCACAAGGGCATCAAGGAGTTCATGACGAGACTCAGTGCCCTCGGGTGCACAATATGCAACGACAGCAGCTCCAGCACCTAATATAGCGGCAACACAATTACAAATATATCCGCTTCAGGCGAGCACAATGTCAGTCCACAGGGGTTGGCTTTAATTTAACCCTGTACGCACTGGAAGGACAAATACGCAAACCGCCAGCATCTGTCGCAGGGTCTACGGACATCCAATGAGCCTGTCGCCTAGCAACAGAGGCTTTGGAAAA
>NW_015616529.1:0-989 GCF_001515605.1 Sinocyclocheilus anshuiensis
AACAGTCAGAGAGGTCATGCTGTCCCACAGTGGAAGTGCTGCTGAGTGTTTATACCAAAATGAGATGAATGTTAGCAGGTGAAAGCCACTGGGCCATACTGTTTGATACAGGCCTATGAAGGTCAGGCCGGATGGGCAGTGAGGTAGAAGATGTCATATGTCAACATGATGGTAGTTACTGTTCTTTGTTTTTGCACTTTAATCGGAAGGGCTTTGTGCGGCTTAGGCCTCACCCAAAACAAAACACACCCTAATAGTAGCAGTAACTACAGCACCAGTATTACAAGGATTTTAATTTTGTAAGCCAACAGAGCTGTTATGTGTTATTTGTAATTATGTAGCGGTGATTTCCTGTGTTATGAAGGTCTGTTTTACTAAAAATGTATTTGCATCTTTGGAACTTACTATAATTAATTTTACAGTTATGTTTTTGCTGAAAACAGTTCTTTAGACAGTTGTCTAATTATATCATAACAATTTGTGAGATTATTTCACATTAATTTTGTGTATCTACTCCAGCAATTGTGTAATCCTAGGTCAGTGATACAGAGATAAAAAAATACATAAAAAGGTACATAGCTTAATCTTTTTTTTTTCTTCTTAATGCAAGAGTAATCCATTTGTCATAAAGAAATTCAGCATGATTTGGTTTGCACTGGAATTCATTAGGCATCACAGTAAAGGGGGATATCCTGCAGATGTCTGGATTAAATTGCATAGGGGCATACTTTACTCTGCCACCTACATTCCACATTCAGTGTTGGAGCCACACACATAAAGTGACCTGAAGATGACATTTGTAGTACCTTCCATGCTTTACATGGCAAGACATGCAGTTATTTATTTATTTTTATTTTATTTTATTTATTTATTTTTTGTCATTGTAAATATCCATGTTGGGTTTTATTCAATTTCCCAGTTTAAAGTATCATTACTCTTGACAGCAGCACAAATTCACTGCAATGACTGAAAAAAAAAAAAAAAAAAAA
>NW_015616530.1:0-988 GCF_001515605.1 Sinocyclocheilus anshuiensis
AATTCTGGGAAACTTGTGTATGAAGTGTTAAACAGAAGTGTTGAAAGGTTTATCAAATTTTTGGAGAACTTTTCATCAACTGTTTGTTTTATTTCATTAATTCGTTTAAACAGAGCCAATTCTTTCAAAGTCCAGTTTCCTAAAAAAATTGAAAAATAATAAATTGTTAATGAGTCATACAGTCAACAGTTATTTGTGCAAGTTACCTTGAAGTAGGGGCGTCTCACTTACACTATTAGGTTTAGGAGGGTGGGAATGTGAATTATTTATTTTACCTCACATGAATACACTTCAGGGAGCCACCGTACTGACACTTACTTACCTGAAGCCTATTTTTCCTATTCCTGTTGTTTTACAACAGTGTAAGCTAAAACATATACACACAGTGCATACTGAGACTGAAAGCACCGGAGTGGGGACTAGGATCCTTTCACTTTTAAGTCTTCCAATGGCTCATAGTAATTTCCCCCTACAAGGCAGGACGTATACCTATAGACTTTTTACACATGCGCACAAATCCTCTCCTTATAACAAACAAAGTGGATACACGATGTAAATAAAAGATTAATTGTGACGTTTAGTCAGACAGATTCATTGATTAAAAGTTTCCACACACTGTTAAAAAAAAAAAAAATTTTTCACAGGTAACTGTCTCTTTTTTTTTTTTACAGGATTTTCCCATTTTTTCATTTTATGATGAAATACCTGTTGTTTTACAGATATTTTATGTATTTTAAACTTCCACCAATAAATTTACAGATAATTGCTTGTATTTCGGTATTACATAAATTCTGTTTTTTAAATGGAAATTTTCTGCATTTTCACAGAGTAATGTGTAATTTTACATAAAATGATATTTAATATTTGCAGATTATTCCTCTAAAAATAGGGGACATTTTTTGTACCACAAATCATTGTCAAAGTTTTTTTTATTACCATTGAATATCGTTAAAGGGGTCATATGATGTTGCTAAAAAGAACATTATTT
>NW_015616531.1:0-989 GCF_001515605.1 Sinocyclocheilus anshuiensis
TCCCACGTGTCTAGATTGATTCCTAAACCCAGAATATTCATCATGGTCGCACCATCATGCGTCGCATCCCACAATAATGAGGTATCGAGAGAATTTCAACGCACAATATTGTGGCGAAACAACAAAGCCCCACAGTTGGATGTCATGGCCGGTTCTGCCCCGTTTTGTCTTTGATTTATTGGATTCAGTGCACTGATTCTACTCACGTTTGCAGACTGGGATTGCTGTTCTCAATCTCAGCGCAAACAAAGCAATCAATATATACTTCTGGAATGCTTACAATTCACCGTTTGCTCTTGATATTGTGCAAACTTACAGGAACAGTTCACCCAGATGTGTTTAGGATAGAGTAAATAATGACAAAATGTTCATTTTTGGTATAACTACTCCTTTAATTGCAGTTAATAGCATAGAGGGCATGAAAACTAGCCATCTGTGCAGTCAGACAAGTGGTCGTACTTCCAAAATAAGCGGCAATGTAATAATTGTGATCATAATGTATGCTCATAACTGAAATCAATACTCGCGACCCTTAAGACGGCTTAATCGAGGGCAGAAGAAAGGACAGAACAGAGGCAGAGAGGGGCAGAATCCTGGGTTTTGGCTTCCGTCCCAGGCGTGCCGGATGAGGGGAGATAAATTATGCCAGTGCAAAGAAAAAAAAGGAAGCTTGTAATAGTACAGAGAAGGAGGAGAAAAACGAAACATTGCCACTGTGAATACAGGGTCAACAGAGAGACTATACTGTACCGTATAAATGTATGGATTGACATTATGAGATGGTGATTTTATGCTGGGAAGTGTTTCTGCTGGATATTGGCTCATCCCAATCTTTAAAATGTTAATGGCTGTGGACCCAAACGTACTGTAATTTCTCCAGAAAAGCCTCTTCTTTTATCTGTGTGTGTTGTGTTTTGAGCAAACAATGTATCAAACATGAATGTATGATGAATAATTGGGTGAATCTGAAGAAATCTGTCTAGGACATG
>NW_015616532.1:0-970 GCF_001515605.1 Sinocyclocheilus anshuiensis
TCTCAGCATGAATGCTGTGGGATTAGTCAGATGTTTACCCTCTGTGTGCGTTTGGCTGCTTTAATTGGCCTCTGCAATGTTCATTCTTTAAAATTCCCTACAGGGCTCATAGTCAACTCAGCAAGAGTGCGCACACACACACACACACACACACACACACACAGACACAAACGCACTGACACAACTAAAGTTCGTCAGGAGGAATGTTGATTACACAGGGGCTCCTTCGCTGCGCTGGGAGACCAGAGACACGGGCAGTGGCCCCATGGTCATCAGCTCACATGTGAACAGGAAGGGCTCAGATATCTTTGCTCATAACGACAGAGAAAAACTGCAGAAATGGGTTGTGTGTGTGTGTGTGTGTGTGTGCACGTTGTCACTCTCTCACTCAAATCTAAGAAGTCAATTTAATAAACCTGAGAGAATCAAATCCCAGTTCAGAGAGGAGGGGTTATGAGTGGAAATGAATAAGAGAGATTGAGTTTAATTCATTTAAACTGCCCGTCTCGCTCTCTCTCTCTCTCTCTCTCACACACACACACACACACCTCTCTTTTTTCGCTGATCTATTACATTTCTCTGATCCTTCCATTAACAATGAAATCCTCTGAGCAATTCAAGAAAAAAACATATCAACAGATCACAAGAACACAGATTAAATGGATTACAGACTCAAAGATCACAAACACACACGTTCTAACAAAGCCACATCGAACCTGGTGGGTGGACAGAGACCCCGCAGAGAGAGAGATTTATAATTGAACTGACAACCTTAGACATCAGCCACATGCACTGCTTCATTAATTGTTGTTAGATTTATTTAATTCCATTGTCTTTCATTTAATTAATTTTTTTCTTCTTTTTGTCACCATTGTGTTTTGTTTTTGTATTTTGTATTTTATTTTGTATTTTTAAACACATATACATATATATATATATACATATACATACAGTGGGTACGGAAAGTATT
>NW_015616533.1:0-989 GCF_001515605.1 Sinocyclocheilus anshuiensis
AGAAACATCCAACCTCCACATCTCATTACCCGCTTGCCTAGGCCACTTGAGGAGTTCAGATACTGGAAGGCATCAGAATGGAGAGCTTGGTTGCTTTTTTATTGCTTACCGTGTCTTGAAGGTGTTCTTGATTCTCGGTACTTGAAACATCTCAGTCTACTGATCTCGGCTGTCTTCCTCCTTTTACAGGAGTCTATCACCTATGAGGAAGTCAACAAAGCAGACGACATGCTTCTTGAATTTGTCGTTAAATTTCAGTTACTTTATGGAGAGACAGCCATGACTTTCAATGTACATCTTCTCACTCACCTTGCTAAGTCAGTGAAACTCTGGGGTCCATTGTGGGCACACTCTGCTTTTGTTTTTGAAAGTGCAAACGGCAGTCTGTTGAAGTTGGTTCATGGAACCAAATGTGTTGCTGTTCAGATTGTCAACAAGTTTCTGTTGCATAAAGCCTTGACATGCTTTGCAACAAAACATTTGATCAGTGACCGTGTGTTAAACTTCTGCAGAGAATTCAGTGAATATCCGAGAGTGCAGAAATGTCTGCGGTGGCAGGAAACCACAGTTTTAGACAGTGGCACAACTAAACAGTTAAGAGATGAGGAGATAAATGCCTTCATCTCAGCAGAGAGACAAGTGCCGGAAACTGTACTGATACACAATAGGATGGTACATAAAGGTCTGATTTACACCAGCAAGGCCTACTGTCGTGCTAAGAGAAGAAGGGAGAGCTGCATTCAATTAACAAATGGATGCC
Organism: Sinocyclocheilus anshuiensis; assembly: GCF_001515605.1. NCBI lineage: Eukaryota > Metazoa > Chordata > Actinopteri > Cypriniformes > Cyprinidae > Sinocyclocheilus > Sinocyclocheilus anshuiensis. Next base: position 761 of record NW_015616533.1, read on the forward strand.
ATGGTGAAATACAGAACATTGTGTCATTTACAACAGAAGTGGGGACAGAAATTGCTCTGTTCTTCAAGAGATTTGATTCGCAGCCCATCTTCGCACTTCCTCAGAACTCTGGTTTTGTGCCACATATTAAACTTGTTAGAGACAGTCAGTCCCCTCTGCAATTGGTCCCATTAAACAGAATCAGACAAAAATGTTTTAATATATTTTCTTCAAATAATATCTTTATTTG
>NW_015616534.1:0-983 GCF_001515605.1 Sinocyclocheilus anshuiensis
AATAAAAAAAAAAAAAAAATAATAATAATAATAATAAATAAATAAATAAAATAAAAAAAACTTTTTAGGCTTGTTCGAGATGCATCGGCGCTGCGCAGACTGATCGGCGTATGACAGCAAAGTACCGCGAGAGCGAGTCGTCTGCTCTCCAATCGCTCTCGCGATCGGTCTGCGCAGCGCCGATGCATCTCAAACAAGCCTAATCTGATGCATGAATGTTCACGTCATTTGAGCTGTAGAAAAAAAAATCGTTAACGTCTTTCTAATGTCATATGAAACTCGGAGCTTTATTATTCCCAGATTCCTACAGAAGCCGCTGGTCAAAACGCAAATTCTCTTTCGGGTTGTAAGACACGAACAGGTCCATTTTATTTTATTTGTAAAACTAAAATAAAATGAAATAATTAAAAAAATAAAAATAACTAACAACCTGCACATTAAACAACCGAAAGCAGAAAATAAACCTAAAAAGCACGTGACGCATTCATCACGATCACGCGTCATACCAGAGGTCATACCCATAAGCGCCCGCGGTGATCCGGAAGCTGTTGGTTCGTCTGTCGGAGGCTCGGGTGTCAAACACAAGGTTAGACGAAATATTTCTTAATCGTGTTTGATTCGCATGAAAATGAGACTATAATTGTTACATATGTATGTACACTCTCGTAGCACGCGCGCTTTAGTCGCATGAGGTGTAATCAAATGAGTGCATATCGATTCGCTCATTACACTGATAATCAGGGCTTCACTGTAACTACAGTACTTTAATAAATATCATTATGCTGAATGCCTGCCATGGTCATGTACTATATTATTGACTCAGTGCTGCACAGTACTATGGTAATACTACGGTAACATCTGGAAGAGCCCAGTTTGACCTTGCTGAGTTCGGCTCTGGTTTGATGTTTGTTCACGTCATATATATATATATATATATATATATACACACACACAGTGTTTGGAAGGTTACTTTGGAAATGTAA
>NW_015616535.1:0-989 GCF_001515605.1 Sinocyclocheilus anshuiensis
AGCTGAGTCTCTTTGAAATTTCTTATTTGAGCCGGCCTTGATTAACGAAACTTCTGGTGAGTTGATGAAACTGCACTTCACAGGATTTACTCATGCTTACCACAGTTTTTCCCCCCGTCTTTGTTGTTGTTGTTGTTTGTTGTTTCTATCTCATGGTGATTGTGTTTTAACCTCATCTCTCTTGCTCTCTCTCTTTCTTGCTCTCAGACAGAGTTATCTGTGCTGGGGTAGCTTATCAGTGTTGAGTCCTCTGAGCTCTGGGCAGACAGCTCTCTCCTGCATTAGCATCTCAACAGTCTCAGCTCTTTGACCAAATAGACTCTCACACACAGTCAGACATAATCTGCACTACATACCTCAGGAAAAATGAAAGAAAGTCAAACAGGAGCCTGGAGAAGGGTGTATTTATGTTTGTGTGTGTGTGTGTGGTCAGCCTGCTGCAGTCATTAAGACCTCACACATGGGTAAATTATTGGACTAGATGCCTGTTTGGGAGTGTTGGAGCTTAAGGCTTCAGGAAAAGAGAAACTCTCCACACATTCTTTAAATTGCAATGTTTTATTTTACCACCTCATGCTCACTCACACCAGACTGGAAATCACTGCAGATAACTTGAGCACCGGCATTATAGCAATACAACTGATCATTATGTGGTTATTGCAGAAGATCTTAGTATGCTGAGAGAATGGAATCTTTGTTTTTCAGGCTTTTGATGATATTCAGCATATCTTGCTATATATTTCCTCTGAATTAGCTTGAATTTTATTTTTTTTCTTCAAACAGTGGACCAATCGTTTCAACCAAACAGCCATTGTTACAATGAAATTGCAATAAATATGTTTAAATGAATGGATAAACTCAATATCACAGTTTTGATTCTTTTAGATTCATGGACGACGTTTAAAGCAGTGGTATGCTACATTGACACAAACATATATTGTTGTGTATTTAATAGGGATGCACCGATACCACTTTTTCCAGTACTCGCC
>NW_015616536.1:0-990 GCF_001515605.1 Sinocyclocheilus anshuiensis
CGCAACCAGCGCCAATTAAGCGCGGCTGTGCCAAATGCACATGTACGGAAAATCTCCAAATAACCGGTTTCATTTCCTTTTATTTTGTGCTGTCCATACAGTGCATGCTTTGAGATTTTTATTTTCTATTAAAGGCTACATTAAACGACTTAGACAAAGATTACAACTGTTTTGTTCTGCGCTTTAAAAACCGTAAGCTTTAAGGTATGTAATCTAAGTAGGTAGGTTATATTCTTACTCCCAATTTCAGATTTGTGATTCACAGGCTGCATTTGACATGCTAAACATTTGCTTTTGGGAATCTGACTGACTTTTAGTCATAACAGACCTAGACCCAGACGTCAAAACATCACATGAATGAAGAAAGTGATATTCACTTACAGCCAGTTGCTCGCATTGGCGGAGAAGAGTGCAAGAAAGAGCATAAGCAGCGACCTTATCAAATAATCCGATGACATCTTGAGAGGATAATTCAGGTAAAGGTCGCTGGTGTAAAATCCTCAGGAGAAGTTTATCAGGGCACCGCGCTGAAAAGTTGTATCGAAAAGCGATTAATCCATCATTGCGCATCCATCTGGATGAGAAGCAGGTCTGTGCGGATCAACAGTAACTTGCCTCCTCGTATAAACAAGCCCAAGTGCTCAATATAGTTTATGTAGCGGCAGCAATATCACAGAGCGGTATCCTCTGGTGCGTCTTCTTCCTAGCGCGTGCAGCGGTTTCCACGGTCAACTTTTACGCAGCATCAGATAAAGATGAACCACGCGCGGTGCCGCCAGTAAATTGAGTCTAAATGACAGTCCTGGTCATGTGCGTGCAGTTAATTCATCTAAACGTGAAGTTCAGCGCCGTTTGATGACCCCTGTAGATGCCACTCTGAATTGAGTCTGAGAGGGAATGCTGAATTTACTGACTCCTGGAGGGTTTGGTAGGGGCGGCGCGTCGTTTGGGGGAGGTTTTGATGTGTGAGAAAGCAGATAAAGGCGGGTT
>NW_015616537.1:0-990 GCF_001515605.1 Sinocyclocheilus anshuiensis
GTAAATCCAAATAATAGCAGATGAAGAACTAAGGAACATACAGGGCTTAATTACTATAACAGGTCAATTAAGAAGAATCAGAACAGGTGTGTGGAACAAATCAAAAACCATAGAAACAAACAAGGGAACACAGGCAACCTGGAACGCAGAGAAACCAAACCAAAACACAACAGAAACGTGACACTAGTGAGTTACCAGCTATTTGGAAGTACTCCCGTATTACTCCAATTTATAAAAGAGGTGATATTATTGATCTACAAATGTATAGACCAATATCAATAATTAGTGTTATTTCCGAAGTATTTGAAAAATTAATCTATAATCAGCTATCAAAGTATCTTGAAAATAATAATATTTTAATCACAGTTTCAATCTGGATTTAAGCTACATTTTTCAACAACTAGTGCTCTTCTAAAGTTTACTAATTATATATACTCACATTAGATAGTGGTGACCTTACAGGGACTATTTTTATTGATCTTAAGAAGGCCTTTGATCTAGTTGATCATTACTTATTATTAGATAAGTTGTATGCAACTGGTTTTTCTCAAAATTCTTTGTGGTTTAATTCTTATTTACATAACAGAAAGTAATGTGTGGTTATTCAAGGGACGCAGTCTGATTTATTTACTCAAGAAAGAGGCGTACCACAGGGCTCTATATTGGGTCCTCTTCTTTTTTCTATTTTTATTAATGATCTTTCTTTAGTTTTGTATTGTTCTGTTCATCTTTATGCATATGATACTGTCATTTATATTTCAAATCCTCATTTAACTCAAATTCAAAACATGCTCCAATCAGATTTTAATGCTTTGCAAGAGTGGCTTTATTCTAATAATTTACTACTTAAAGATAAATCTCATACCATGGTATTTGGTACAAAGCGTATCTTTAAATTAAAATCTAATAATTTAACAATAATGTGTAACGATGACACATACTTGCACAGAGTGGATCAAATTAAATATCTGGGCTTATGGCTGGATCCTG
>NW_015616538.1:0-990 GCF_001515605.1 Sinocyclocheilus anshuiensis
AATTTTAAGTATTTATTTCTGAAATTATATCTTTACAGCGCTTGCTGAATGAACATGCATCATGATGTTCAAGTGACAACAATGCAACATACTGTTTGAAATGTTTATTGTCATGTTATTATAAAAAAAAAAAAGTATGCAGTAAACCTTAAGTAAATTCATAACATAGCAATTATCATAATCGTTCTAAGTATAGACTCCAAGCCAATTTTCCGAAGACTTATTTGAAATCTTTTGAGTATTACAAGATATGAAATGTGTGTGTATAAGTATATATTGAATTATATTTATGCTATATACCAATATATAGTCTAATATCTGGGTTTTTATTGTTATTAAAAAAAAGTTACTTGAAACAAAATAAACATTAACTGAAATAATAATAATAAAATGTAAAAATATATAATAATCTGCATTAAACCAATGTTTGATAATTTATTAACTTATTTTATTTCAGCTATAACATTTCTCATTTTCATTTACTTTTAATTTGAAGTACTAAAATTACTCAAAGTAATTAAAAACTATATGGACATGTAAAAAAAAAACTAATGACAAAAACAAACTACTAAAACAACAAATTACTAATATTTTAACTAAAATTAAAGTGAAAACAGGAAATATAAAAAAATCTAATTCAAAATGTAAAAAAAAAAACTATAATAATATGTTAATGATAATACAGTAGATATACAGAGGCACCAAAAAAAGAAGATATTATTTACGGATATTATGAGATATTACTCAGACTTAACCTCTAGGGAGAGGTGGGTGACAGTCATAATTTGAAGGGGAAGGTAAACCGTGAAAGATGAGCTTTTTGACTTAATTCCCCATTACACAGAATATATTTTCGTATCAAGTGAAATGTGAGGTTTGGAAAACATCATCACAGTGAAGCTTACATCACTTCGAGGAATAATGGAGCACAGCTTCTCTGTGTCCTGTGTGTGTGTGAAACTGAAGATCAGGAGGGAAAGCTCAGAGCAC
>NW_015616539.1:0-989 GCF_001515605.1 Sinocyclocheilus anshuiensis
ATTAATCGCAACATGAAAATTTGATACCGGCATATCCCTAGAACAAACACACTTAATTTCCTTCCTTCCTTTATTAGTGTTACAGCCATTCAGGCATCCCCATGCATAGATTTTAACAACAGCTCTCTCTGTACTTTATATTAATTTAGACACTTTAGTGATAAGTAGCCTAGTAGATTTGTAAACTGTTTTGCAGCAGACACTTATGCGAATATTATACCAAAGTTTGAGACACACACAAAAATAAAATAAAATAAATAAATAACAAAACAGAAGAAGAATGAGTTACCAGACGTTGAAATAAAATGATACAACATCGCTCTGACTCCTCTAGATACCTAATCGAGAAAGGATATTAGCCTCAATGACTGCTTTTTAAGCCTCAATTTTCGTGATACAGCGATCGAATTTGAAATGCTCAATCTCTCACACCTGCTCCACTATCTTTCGGCAGATGCTTATGAGAAGTCGAATCATGATAGGCGATATGCACCAGTCATGCACTGTGCATTGTTACGGGTTCATCAGATCCAGTCAAAGTTTGCATTAGCAGGAGTCGTCTTTAAATCCCCTGCACTATTTCAATAATTGAATTGATTTCAATTGTTTAGCATATGTATGAAACCACTTGGTCAAATAAAAACGCATCTAAAGAAAACATAACTCCACTTTTAATACAATATTGAACAGCACTGCAGGTACTTACAGTGACTGGCGCATATTGCCGAGCTGAGTACGGAGAGCAGCGTCAAACTGACAGCAAAAGCCCGTGTCTTTGGCAACTGCATGTTGTCCAGGTTTCCCGGTGGCAGTATATCCTAAACGTGTATGAAAATTAACGTATTTCCAATACGATTCACGCGTATCTCTGTTCTCGTGAGTATTTCAGTGGCTCGTGCCTCTCTATCCTGAAACCAGTGAGCAGCAGAAAGAAGCTCTTAAAGACACCCACAGCTCCCCAAACGCCGTCATCATCATCCCTCTAACGC
>NW_015616540.1:0-990 GCF_001515605.1 Sinocyclocheilus anshuiensis
AGGTCTGACGGACAGGAATGAGACACGGCACAGGTAGCAGTCACCGTTTTCCCTGATGTCACTTCCTCTTCCACAGAGACGGTAGGATTCTCTGGTGTTTCTGGTGAAGACACACAAATTGTTGACACAATATCAAATGTTTTTTCCATCATTTTTTTCCATAATGCTTGAGAAGTTCATTAAAATATTGATTTAGGTATTACACAACAAGTCATATTGATTACATCTGGATAACTTTAATCATCAGGTTGTGTTCTGGTCATTTTAATACAGCCAGGACCTTTACCTTTCACTGTTATAGAAACTATTTCTTCTTTCTTTTTATATGTGTACTTGTTCAGATCTTTAATCTCAATCCGGAACATGAATGGCCCAGCATCACTGCTGCTCAAAGAGCTGATTTTCAAAGAACAGTCATTTTTGCGCAAATCACCAATGAGAGTGCGACCTTTGAATGAGTCAATGATTTTTGAGGTGTCTGTATAGTATACTGTCGATTCTTCATTTCCTTTGTACCAAATCCCTGTAAATTCTGTGTATGTTTTTCCATTTGCAGGGTAGCTGAACGTACAGGGAATCAGCACACATGATCCAGACAAACCCACCGCTGATTCTGGCATTTTAGCGCTCCATTCCCCAGCATTAGCAGATGACACTGAAAGAAGAATAAATCAAAATTATTATTATTTTCTTGACAATTTAGTGATCAATTAAAATATTTTATCTAATCTTACAAATGGCAATTGTAATGTTATACCAGTGACAGTACATCATAATGAAACATTGTCTAACAGTTATCCTTTTGTTAGCATGGGTCTAAATACTTTTCCAAGACACTCATCTCAGTACACCTAATAGTTTCTTCCCCATAGATGACTGGAAGTACACTGTAATTCCTTTGTGTGAGGAATGACTCATTTTACTTTATTTTTAATACTGCATGGTTGAAGAGCAGAAAAAATTAACTGATTATTAAATACTTTTTGTATG
>NW_015616541.1:0-990 GCF_001515605.1 Sinocyclocheilus anshuiensis
CGCGATCTCGATTCCATTTCGATTTATCGTGCAGCCCTAGTTATGTCAAATCACGATTGGGTCCAAATATTCTGTGTCCCTTGAACAAAGATTGCTGAATTTGGAGATTTGTGTCAGCTGAACAGCTGCCATTAAAATGCAATGTGAATTTTTCCAGGTAGACCTAGTGGAAATCTTTTGGGAGAGGGTTATTGAAACTTGGGATTGAACCCTTTCCTTTCTTTGCTCGACATATGTGGTTAAATCCTCTATTAAGCAGTGTTTTATCTGTATTTTTTCCCTTTCATCAGGTATTCTATTGCTACAAAAAAACCCCAAAAAAACTCACTTTGCAATTTGTGGTTTTCACTTACTTTGTGTTTTTTCTTTTCTTTTCAGTGAAAAAGGCCAAGCTACAAGGACCTCCAGGTAATAGTCTGTTTGCGTCATGCATGAAACAGTTGTGGCTCTACAATTACCCTAGATGCAAAGAGGAAAAAAATAACAGAACATTCAGTCAGTTGTCATTCACATGAGTGTTTGGTGCTAAAATGAGGTGCTTGAATCAGACTCATGCTGCGGCCCAGTTTGGCTTGGACTGGAGAGACGCGGTGAACTGGTTTTCTTGTTAGCCAGCAGGCAAGCATAGACTGTCAGGGGATTTTCACTCTACTAGAACACACATTACACTCTCTACCCAGGAGAGATACAAACACACACGCATGTAAGTGTATGTCTTTTAATGACTGAACCTTAGAATTAGAATAAGCTTTATGGAAGAGCAATGAAATGAAATTTACATTAATACAACAGGGAAAAAAATAGGGATTATTATTTTTAGCTTATCAGTATCAGCTGATATTAGATATTTAATATCAAATATTTGTGCATGTTCTTTTTCTTATTTTTTATTTAGATTCTCTTGATATCTTTAGCAATTCTCAAAAGGAATATATATTATTTGTATAATATACAATATAGTTTTGCAGCATTTAAAATGATTGATTTGAA
>NW_015616542.1:0-990 GCF_001515605.1 Sinocyclocheilus anshuiensis
CAACATTTCTCATTTTCATTTAGTTTAACATGATGTACTAAAATAGCTAAAAATAAAACTGAATTAAAAATGAATGCAAACTAATATTTAAAAAAAAAATATATTGCCAAAAAAGACAAAACACTCAACAAAATTACTAAAACTAGAACCTAAATTAAAATAAAATTAAAAGCACAAAAAAGAAAAATTAAACTTAAGATGCTAAAATAATAGATTTTCTTATAAATTAAAAGTTATTTTGCATTTTTAATTAAATTTAGTTAAACATCAGAAGAGACTCAAGCCAAAGCACGCTTTAGATATAGACATGTAAATAAATAAATAAATAAATTAATTAATAAAATTGACCAAAACACAAAATATAACAGAGTCCCGATGCATTATTGCACAGATTCTCTCGGTCTCTATAACGCATTTGTTTTTAACTCCCTTGTTCTTAGACCTTCTGGAAGTTCTCTAATTAGTGTAAGGCTTTAATCGTTCCCTCTGGATCTACAGCCTTTAAATAATGTTCCTTCCACAAACCCACAAAAACACTGTGTTGCTCTCAGCTACAGCGGCCTGCGCACAACAACACATGCACTCACTGCAGAGACCCCAAAAACAACCAACATCTCTATTCCAACTCTAGAGGACGCTAATCTGAGATTACACACAAACCACAGATTACAACTCAATCACTAAACCGGGCCGCAGAAACAACCGAAACATTCATTCTTCTGCTGTAACACACACATACTGACTCATCTGACATGCACCCAATCACAGAATAATCCCCACACTTCAGCTGCTGCAGGGTTATTACAGACGACTGAAGATAAAACCATAAACGTGCATTTCTGGTACTCGAAATTAAATGTAAAAATTAAATAAACTTATTTTATTGTAGCTAGTTGCCAATGCAGCATTTAGTTTAACTTGATTTCCTAAATAACTAAAAGTAAAACTTGCATTAAAATGAATAAAAACTATATAGGCATATTTACAAAA
>NW_015616543.1:0-989 GCF_001515605.1 Sinocyclocheilus anshuiensis
AATAATGTTCTTTTTAGCAGCATCATATGACCCCTTTAAGATTAAGGACAGATTCAGATAAGGAATGTTGTGACAAAGCAACATTAGCATGAAAAGTATTTTTTAAAAGTATACTTTTAATATTATTAAAAGTAAACATTTTTTAAAGTTATTAAATAGTTGTCAACTCTCACTAAAAATAATATTAAATACATAAATTAAAAAACAAATAAATTAATATTTGCATGAAAAGTATTTTTAAGTATATTTTTTGAAAGCTATATTATAGTTGTCAACTCTCACTAAAAATAATATTGAATAAATAAATAAAATGAATATTAATATAATAATTAAATAATTAAAAATAATATAATAAGTAAATAATGAAATTACAATTCTTATCATTCACAAAATATAGGGCCGTATCGACAGATTTCATTAATCACTTCAATTCTGATTCACAAACTCTTGCTTCAGTTTGATTTCAATCTCGATATTGATTCATTTGGTTATATACCAAGTACAGTACATGTCAATATTTCTTAAGGAAAAAAATATCTAACTAAAGCTGTAAACTATATAGGGAACCCTGAGTTGGTACATTATTGTAATATTAAAGGTTCAAATTAAAAGTCCAAACTATTAAATTCAATTTCTTTTTTTTCTTGTTTCTTTTTTTTTTTTTAGATATAATATAATACAATGAACAAAGCTTACTGTGATTAATTGGATGGCAGGCATGCTACAAATAATGTTTAGTGAAGTTTTGTTCACACATCAACAGAAAACAGCATAGACTAAAAAAAAAATCAAGCTTGGGATTTAAGAATCAATATTGGCTCATCAAAATGAAGAAGATTAAAATCGAGTAATCGATATTATCAACCCAGCCCAAACAGAAACCAAGTAAACTCACCCCTCTCTCCTCTCTTCTTCTTGGTCCGGTCAATGTGGTCTTTGAGCTGGATTCGGACCTGTCTCTCGTTGGGAAGGTCTTTGATGAAGGGATG
>NW_015616544.1:0-990 GCF_001515605.1 Sinocyclocheilus anshuiensis
ACAAGAATAAAGAACTGTGAACTTCACAAAGTCTCAAGTGGTCTCCTTCAGGTCCAACAGCTTCATTTGTGCATCCGCTGTCATGCCGCGTGACTTTGCTGCTTTTGCTAGTGGCTGTCAGTCTTTTGTTTTCTGAGTGAAAAGATCACCAGTGGGGAGTCTTGTTGGCTAGTCCGGTTTAAAGGGTCCTTGTCACGTTTTAGCACTCAGACCAAAGCCTCCTCAGCCTGGTACAAGCCCACTGAGGCCCAGAATGTGTGTGTTCATGCCTGCTAGTCAGTGGAGGATGAAAACTAGGGGTGTGATATTGTATTTCAAGTTGTTAAGTGTTAAGTACAACAAAGCCACACGGAAGTGTCAAATTAGCCGTTTTTGGCTTGATCTCTAACTTTTCCGCCTCTCTTTCTTTCACATTCATTCACACACTCACACACTTGCTCTCGGCAAAATTCCATGGCATGTTGTTGATTCCCACAGCTGGCCGAGGCTGTAGTTTGAAGGCCTTTTTCTCAAGGTCATCCTCTTTCCTTTCCACCTGCTCTCCATCTGGCTTGCAGCACACATATCGACCCTGAGTATTCAATGATTTACAGCAGCTAGCCTGCTGTTCCAGTCAGCCACAGGCCGGTCCATGAGTCTGAGTCGTGCTGGTTCAGGAAATGACCACTGTGGGATTGTTTGGCTTCCAAGTGGACTAGGCTGGAAACCCTCTGGTTAATGCTGGGTAAAGCTGCATAATAGAACCAGATGAGTGTACCATTTAAAGCGCTGTGGTTTATCTGTTCTCAGACAATAACAACCACATCTGAAGAGTCCCCTTCATCTGAAAAAGTTTGTGCCATAATCAACTTCAATTGAACTTGTTTTTAAGTGTATTGCCACAATTATGGCCTCAGGATATGTATCACAAATCATTATACAATTACCAAAACCAGAATTCACACACCCAGTTAAAAAATCCCAATGGAACCATGCTTCCATTATTTTATT
>NW_015616545.1:0-990 GCF_001515605.1 Sinocyclocheilus anshuiensis
CTGTTCAATTTAATTGTGTCCAGTCTACTTAAATATGTAAAATTAACGTTTACTTTAGTTGAAACTACCTAAATCATTTTTGTAGCATTAATTGAAAATGGGCAATGGATTTTTAGTTGCCAGCATGCTTTATCTCAGTGTTATATCTCAGTGACTATAATGTTTTGAATTAAAAGTGCAGTTTTTGATTTTGTTGGTTTCAAAGATTTAGTTAAAAACTGTAAAATTACAGTTTGTGTGATTTATGTCCTCCAAACTATCATAATTTTGTAACATGGCTGATTAAAAAGTTAATCAAATCAAAATATATAATGAAGGGTGAAAGGTTGGACTTTGCTCATAAAATTAGTTTTTTTTTCTTCTTTTAAATAAATCACAGGATTGGGCAAGTTATCAAATTAAAGTTGTTAAAACAGCACACAATTAATTATACTCTTTGCTTTTTTTTTTTTGCTGTTTCATGAATCGTTTTACCATTTAAATAAGATATCTAATGATTCCCAATGTGACATCCTACCTACATATACCATAGAGTATAAATGTGTTGAACTTTTTTCCTGGCAAGTAATGAAGGAAATTATGCATTTTTCACAGCCAAGTATATGGACATTGATTTTCAAATGTAAGCATATCCTGGGAATAATTCTCAAGAATAAGAATGACAACTAGCCCCAGTCTTTCTTAAGAAATTTGAATTTTAATACATTTTTCTGAATTTAGCAGCTAAGGTACATTGAGATTTATGACTACCTAGGTAAATACAGGTTCTTAAAATCTGACCTTTTTTTTCTTTAAATAATCCAACTAAATTGCTTGAAATGCTTTAAAATATAACTGAATGTTCTAAATATAACTGAATGAAGCCTAAGCTGCATTTTTTCTTTGTAGTGCCCTGCACGGGACAAATAAGCAGCATGTTGACCATATCAAACACTACAGGACATGAAATCAACCTTCCACACAGACACCCAATATATAACATATCTTTTA
>NW_015616546.1:0-990 GCF_001515605.1 Sinocyclocheilus anshuiensis
ATTTATATGCAAAGTTGTATTTCTCTTACTGTTATATATGTTCATGTGCAATAAAAAAAAATTCATGTATGATGGTTCATGTAGAGTGTAATTCATTTCCATTGTTTTACAGTGATTACAGTTTTTCACCCGTATTATGGATGTGCTCATAAAGTTTAGATTACGTGTGCATCATTTACACTATATTTGTGAAACAGTATTTCTGACATTTATTCTGTCATATTAAGATTTGAGTTTTATATGCTTCTATATGGTTTCCTCTCTGTACCATCATGCAACGTCATTTTTAGTTGCTCTTTTTTGCTTTGGGGTTTGGATATTGTTGTACAATGTGTTTAATCAGATGTTGTTTAATCATACTTGTTTCAGTGCACATGAACACATTTACAGTGATTAATTAAATGGAAGGGCGAGACGTTACACTGTTTCACAAATATAGCCTCAAGTCTTCATATTTTCTAAAGATTATAATGTGTAAACAGGAGACTAGAGTGATCAAATCAATTACTAATGTATGACACAGAAAGGGACGTGACGTAACCACCCGCAAAAGTGCTGGTATTATGAAGCAAACTCAGCCACAGGGTTACATCAGTAACACACAACTAGACGTTTATCCTATAGAACAGCTCTAAACATGATTTCTGCTCCTTTCTAAAGACTTATGAATGAGAGGATATTCATAGAGACACTGAATATAGACGGCTCTTATTCTAGAGAAGGAGAAACCCATTCATCCATCTGTCCGTCTCTCACACACTCACTAGACTGAAACACTTCAGTCATGTTTCTTGTGTGTGTGTGTGTGTGTGTGTGATGCTGTTGACTCTGGTGTGTCTGTAGAGAAGAGAAGAGAAAGTGTCGGAGCAGCTGAGTTCAGGAATGTTCTTCAACAAGCCCTGACGCGACTCTGAAGCCATTCGCATAGCTTCCCTCTTCTGCCAAACACACACACTCTCTCTCTCACTCACTCACTCACACACACACACA
>NW_015616547.1:0-990 GCF_001515605.1 Sinocyclocheilus anshuiensis
CATGTTAAAATCCAAAGATATTTCATTTATTTATGTTACAATTTTTGCCATGATTTTAGAATTTGTTCCCTCGTTTGAATTAAATTGAGGCCATGAATAAATAATTTGTTCACTCGTTTGATTAAATTGTGGCCATGCTGTACCAATTTGTTCCTGCATTCTAATTGAATCAAAATGTGGGAATGTATTACTACAACATGGCCATGATTTAATAGAACAAGGGAAAGAATTAATTCACAGGAACAAATGTATAATTTGTGGCTACAATAAATATATATTTTTTGTCCGCATGTCATGTGCAGGTCTGCATACATCACCAGCCTTATTTTTGTTCATGACAGTTCTATGTTTAATGTAAGTTTGTCACTGTGCTGTTTTATTGTTGATGCATTTTTCATTAAGAATAATAATGAACCCATCATTTTCAAGCATTCGTTTTGTTCAAAGAAAGTAAAGATCTAACATCAAATATCAAAGTAAGGGCTACAGGTTCTAAGCGTCATTGACAATTATCTTAACTTGTAAAACGCACTAACGTTGTCGTGACAAGTTTGTTTATTTATTTAAACTTATTTATATTTATTTAAAAACTGCACTTTGTAATAATGTCAAACTTAAAGTTTTAAAGTACATTTTAAATCATTATGTTTTAACAACCCGTTGTTGTGCACTGAAGTACACTTATTTTGATGTGTTGACTAACACATCTAAAATACTTGATTATAATTCTAACTGTGTGTTATTCCATATTACATTTAAGGTTATTAATATATGTTAAATGAAATAAACTGCAACTTCATCATACTAATGTGTAATTACAAATATTTTTAAATGCATGACATTCAAGTTACAATGGAAATTACATTAACGTAGATTTTGGTTTACCATAAATTACATATATGTGACCCTGGACCACAAAACCAGACTTAAAGGGATACTCCACCACAAAATGAAAATTTTGTCATTGATCACTTACCCCCATGTCGTTCC
>NW_015616548.1:0-990 GCF_001515605.1 Sinocyclocheilus anshuiensis
TAAAGATAATTTGTTTGTTCACAATTAAATGCCACAGAGTTTTTAGTTTAGGGCCCCGTGACATCTGTTTTATTTCCCACTAAATTCAGTTTTCCATTTTATTTATTATTTTCCCCCTTGGATTCTCTGTTTTATGATTCAATACAACTTTCTCATAAAAATGGTGTCTAATTAAATGAATTAATAGCTTTAATTTAAAATTGAATCAGTCTTTTAAAATGCAATAAAATGAAAACATAATTTACAACAAAACATAGCATTTTTATTTTTTGTCAAATACGATGCTGCACAACAGCGCTGTATAACTGTATAAATTAATGAATAAAATCCTTGCTTGCATGAAATTCTTTAAAAACACTATTACTGTTATTATTACTTTGAGAATTATATTTTAGTACACAATAGTAATATATTTCTGTAATAATTTCTTCTAGTTAAAACAGACTTTTATTTTGACGGGTTTCAGTTTTACTTTCAGTGTCGGTGTGTTTTTGACGGTAGTTTTTTTCTGCTGTAAAGCTCCTGAAGTGACTCTCAGAGCAGCTCTGAAGATGAAGTTCATGTATTCATGTCCTCATATATCAACATACATTTTATTGCGATCTCGATATCATACAGTTTATCCCAGTTTATAGTTGTACCCAGCCCTGTTTTGTCACCCCACTTGATTTCTTTCGTGGCACACACAAAGAAAATCTTCACACAGTTTTTTTTAATTCAACAACGATTCATAATGATCGCTGGCTGCTAAGCTCCAAAGAACTATTGCATCAGAAGACTTAAATACAATGCACACATCATAACTATTTTTTATGTCTAAATAATGCTTTTTTCCTCTTGGTTCTTTTAATTGAACTATCCCATTAAGACAAACAGTTAGGGTCTGGATAGGAGAAGCAGGTCAAAGGGCAGCATGCAACCCAACACTTATGTCAGAAAGAAAATGAGGACAACTCACAGGTCCAACAAATCCAGCCACCATGGTGATGA
>NW_015616549.1:0-990 GCF_001515605.1 Sinocyclocheilus anshuiensis
ATTAATGACAGAATTTTCATTTTGGGGTGAACTATCCCTTTAACCAAAGCTCTGTAAGCATTTTCTGTTAGCTAGGCTCTTATTATTTTAGATTAACTTAACCAATATTGCAGCCCAAAGACAATCCCAAAGGAAATTACTGTTTAACATCATGCTGTTTCATAGCAGACTTAATGGAGATAAAGTATTAATTGTCAACAATTGATTATTGTTAACATTTATTCATGTGAATACTAAGTAATGCTTAATAACAATAATAATTTACTCATTTGAATACTTTTCAGTTGGGGAGCATATAAATGCAGTTTTTATTTTTATTTTTATGTTTTTTTTATTTTAATTTACATTACGTTAGATATTTTCAAAACAATAAATAATATATATATATATATTTTTTAATAATTTGAAGTCATCCTGAAGCACCCTGGTTGAGAACTACTAATGTAGACAGCAAAGCTCAAATAATTCAGCTCAAAATCTCCACATCAAAGAATCTAATTTGTGGTTTTTCTTTCCTGTAGGATCCAGTGTGTGATTCAATCCACAGTTCCAATCTGATTGGAAGCAATATTTCCTTGGCAGATGAGGATGCTGACTTTGATCGTATTTTGCAGTATTCTGCATGACAGGTGACGCCAAGAAAGGCCTTGCTGTTCACCGGTGCTTGAGCATTGAAAACATTTACTTAAGTAAGGACTATGACCATGATCTTAAGTTTTACCCAACAGTATTATGTCTGAAAAGCAACTCCATCAGGCTGACAGACAGAATAAAAGAGTCAGAGATTAATTTGGTGTGCTGTGAAGCACAGATCCTTTTGACTCTTTTAACATTGTGGGAGCAGTGGTCACTTGTTCTCAGTTCCTGAGCCAAAACAGATGTACAGTAATTGGGCAGGAATGGTTGAAATGTCCAGTAATTAAATGTGAAGTGTGTAACCAGCTGGGACATTTGCTGACCTCTGTCTCCTAGACTCCGGCTAGTGTTCAC
>NW_015616550.1:0-990 GCF_001515605.1 Sinocyclocheilus anshuiensis
CAGAATGTTACAGAAACTTAAAAATATCTTTCAAAAACGTATCTGTACTAATGTTTCATAATTAATGATAGAAGTTCTGAAATTTATCTGACCTAAATATTTACCGCACTGCAGTGCCATTCTATATTTTTTTTATTTTAAGTGGCGGAATGTCCTTCATAAATCTCAGGTTGTCATTAAACTGAAGTCCAGTACTGAGAAGATGTTTGTGGTGTGGGACTGGAGCTTAAAATGAAGTTAATGTTCCGTGTCTTCCGCTTTCCTCCCCACCGACTCCATCTCTGATCTCACAGAACAGCAGGCACTGAGCAGCGGAGCGCGAGCAGCTCGCGTAAAGCCGCAGACCTCTGGGAGGACCCCGGGCATGTGTGCGCCTATCTCTCGTGCATGCCTTGTCCATGCCCGCCGCAAGACGGAGGATTTAGTGATGATGAAAAGCTGACATTTTTGGAACAATCGGGGATCATTGCGTTGCATCAGCCCTCTGTTTCTCCTCAGCCGGGTTGACAGATAGGGCCGTTCCGGAAGGGCCAAACTGTTGCAGGCACTGGAATCCGTTTATTACCAAAAACGTGTCTTATTTTTTGCTGGAGATGGCTTGAGGGGAAGATTTCACTCTCCGTGTTTTGAGCGCATGGCTTTTGTACTTCACAGGAAGAATTTAAAATTCATGTTGCCCCAGTTTTGCCTCTTGCTGGCAAGCGGCACATCAGAAAGGAGGCACAATGTCTCCAATCATTGAAATAAAGCTGGTAGTTTAAAACACATAATAAAACACATGATGTTTGTGAGGGGCTTCCTCCCGTGGGCTCATAGATTCCTTTGACAGACCTAAGGCCTGTTTCACAATGCAGCTGTGCAGTAGAGTTTCTTTTAATATTAGGAATTATGAAAATCTGTCATAAATCTACATAAAACAGAACCCGAACCATAAAGTGTAGCTATAAACTACTTAAAGGGATAGTTCACCCAAAAATGAAAATTTGATGT
>NW_015616551.1:0-991 GCF_001515605.1 Sinocyclocheilus anshuiensis
AAAAATTTAAAAAAAAAAAAAAAAAAAAAAGAAGTAAACTAAAAAGTAAAGAGCTAGTTGCCAAGGCAACATTTCTAATTTTTGTTTAGTTTAACTTGTAGTAGTAAAATAACTAAAACTAATTAAACTAAAAATAAAAAATAAAAATGAATAAAAACTATATAATAAATAAACAAATAAATAAATAATAATAAATGACAAAACAAAAACTTTAATTACAATTAAAGTGAAAACGGAAAATATAAAAATAGAATCTACTTCAAAATATTAACAAAAAATATATAATAGTATCTCAAAGATACTAAAATAACATTTTCATGATCTTGGTGTTGCTAGTGCCATGCTTTTACTTTTTGAGCTTGTATGTAAAATACAATATAAAAATGTAGTAAAAATTTAGAGTTTGTGAAAACAAAATGTAAAAAAGAGTTTGATGTTCTCATGTTTTTGTTTTCTTTTTTCGTAATGTGGGAGAACGTTTGATGTTAAAGGTTTACTGTTTTTACCAGATTGTTTTTGTTTATCATAGTGTGTTTTTTGGTGAATTACACTGAATCCCAATAGAGTTTGTACCCAGACTTTTAACATAATACAAGGGTTAAAATGCATAGAGAAATAGTTATTTTCCACTAAGGAGGAAATTTTGAGTTTGAACATTACAGATGTTTTATAGCACAATTAACCTTTATCTCAAAAGATGGCAACACTTTACAAAGCGGTCACATTAGTTAATGCATTAACTAACATTAACAAACAATGAGCAATACATTTTTTACAGTATTAATTCATCTTTATTAACGTCATCAAATAAAAATACAACAGTTCGTTGCTAGTTCATGTTTAACTCGGGTCCATTAAATAATAAATGTTTTGATTTTAATGATGTATTAGTAAATGCTGGAATTAACATTAACTACGATTAATAAATGCTATTATTTTTCATTGTTAGTTAATGTTAATCCATATTATAAAGTGTTACCAATGTATATAT
>NW_015616552.1:0-991 GCF_001515605.1 Sinocyclocheilus anshuiensis
AAAGGCTACCTGTGGGGTTTGGACCTGATGGTCACTGCTTGATCCTCCACTAGACACACACACACACACACACAAAAAGCTAATTTTAAAGTCATCATTGTAGGCTCTTCTGTAAACAGAGAGGGACATTTTAATAATACTTTAGATGATACAGAAAGTTGTTATTTTTTTATTTTTAATGCATGGTATTAATAAATAGTAGCTACCTTTAAACACACACACACACTTTGTAGCCACCATATAAGTAAAAATTTTTTTTTAAATTGTATTAAAATTCAATCTGTTTTTGACTGCACTGTAATATACACAACAGTCCTCTTATCTCCTTTTGTGAAATGTGATATGGTGTTAATCCTGATGTAGACAAACTGTCATTAGTTCCACACAATTCCCCATGTGTTTAAAATGCGTACGGTCACATTGTCTGTTTGGTAAAGCTGCAACAGACTCTACTGAAGCACAAGACAGCTTTGAACTGCAGTCGTTTCCAGTATGAAACTATTTAAATATATTTATATAATATGTTTAGACAATATATAACAACAGTATCACTCCTCTCCAAAATAATTGCGTAGTGCAATACAGTATATAACAATACATTACATAATTATTTTGGAGAGGAGTAATACTTGCATTGCTGTCAGTTAGCTCTCATTACCTTTACTCGTGCATTTTAGAATTGCAAGTGTCAAAACACATATATCGCAGCATTACTTCATATGTCAAAAAAGCATTTGAGTTAAACCATCAGATGATTGTCTAATGTGAATTTAAATTTGAGTCACACACCAAAGTTGCTCCCCACACCCCCTAAGCAAAACCCCAAAGCTTCCATCCGACAAAACAGCCTGTCCTGCAGCAGCCCATATCTGGACGCGACACAAACTGTGGGAAAGTTATTTTGAAGTCGAATGCCAATGGAGACAAAGCAGGAATTGCTCCTGGCTATGGCACTCTATGGCCTGGATCAAAATTCCACCTTTGGACTTCC
>NW_015616553.1:0-991 GCF_001515605.1 Sinocyclocheilus anshuiensis
TTTTTTTTTTAATTAAAATTTTTTTAATCATGGCACTCACTAAAAGTGATTTCTCACCAAAAACTTCAAAGCTTTCCATGACTTTTTCCAGTTAATAAACATGACATTTCACATATCCTTTAAGTTTACCAATGTAGAGAGGCCAAATCTCTCCACCCACTCTCCATACTAATGATCAATGGCAAACAAGCTTCAACCTGCTTTCATTTGCTGGCTGGGCACATTGTGTGCTTGCCTTAATTTTGAAAATGTCAGAATTCAAAGTGAGGATTCCCATATGTACACGTTATTGCCTTTTACATCCCTGTCCCGATGCGAGTTTAGAGTACACAGGAGTACTGCCAGACTCAGATTACTAACATGCACTACATGAGAAAGACAGACCTATTACTGTTTGTTTGTTATGACTAAAAATTTTGTTTTATAGCATGGCTCATACCGCAAACGAGTCTGACTTTTCTTTTTTTTCCTCTCACCAACACCGTCTTGGTCTCTTAGTTTCTCTGTGTGACTCAGACCTTTTAACTATCTGCTCTATCACCGGAGGCCAAGATTCCTCAGCATGTGAGCGTGGGTGTTTTTGCGAGCCAGCGTATATACGTGCAGGTCAGGGTTGGGTTGAAAATAAAGTCTGCACAGATCCTCAGTCTGCACTCTTCCGCCTTTCCTTTATGTTCTTCTTTCCATCAAAATAACCTATGATAAAAGATCAACTGAGTAGAAACATATTGTCAGTTTGGAAATATTCCAGTGAGACAGACACATGCTGCTGCTTATTTGTCCTGTCAGGCAAATGGCCTGGATTATCATCCTGGAAAAAAATAATGAGTACTTTCCACAAGATATGAGAAAGAATATTTTGGCATCTATCATTTTTGTGTTTTTGTGCGACAGTAAGATGACACATGTCAAAATAAGCACGGTATATGGGTAATCAAACCAGTAGTGTTGGGAATCTGAATTTAAATCTTATGGAATCTGAATCTAAATA
>NW_015616554.1:0-985 GCF_001515605.1 Sinocyclocheilus anshuiensis
AAGAAAGAAAGAAAGAAAGAAAGAAAGAAAGAAAAGAAAATAATTATTTGATTTGTTAGGTTAGTAAAACAAAATATATATTTTAATATTAAAATTTTTGGGGTCAGTAAGATTTTATTCAGCAAGGATGCATGACAACCAACAGTGACAGTAAATACTTTTACATTGTCAAATAAATACTGTTATCTATATTTATAAAATAATCCTGAAAAAGATGCATCACAGTTTCCACATAACTAAGTAGCACAACTATTTTAAACATTGATAATAATAATAAATGTTTATTGGGCAGCAAATCAGCATATAAGAATGATTTATCAAGAATCATTTGACGCTGAAGACTGAAGTTATGATGCTGAAAATTTAGCTGTGCCATCACAGGAATAATTTACAGTTAAAAATATATTCAAATTGAAAACAGTAATATGTTGCTGTTTTTACTGTATTTTTAATCAAATAGATGTGTCCTTGGTGAGCATAAGAGACTTATTTTAAAAACATGAAAAAATCTTACTAACCCCAAACCTTTGAACAGTAGTGTACATAAAATTATATATGTAAAAATACATATATATATGACCACTGAAATATGTTCTTCGTACTTTGAAAGTCTAAATTAAATTGTAGTTATTAAAAGTATTTATTTTCATTAATTGATTAAAAGTACAAGTATTAAGTTTCAGTGGTACTCTGTGGCAAATTCCCCAAAATAATATTTAAGCATAGTAATGAAGGACAATTTCTCAAGGAATTTAAAACACCGCTCACTAAGATCACGATTACATTACTGTGAAGTGTAAATATGAAAACTGTGCTATGTAAAGATACTGCAATAATCTCAATATCTCATACACTGTGTTCTGCATTCTTTTATCTGGACAATGACTCATGCCCTTGTGATGCCCTTCCTTTGAATTAAATTCATTTTATGAGAAGCCTGAATGAAATCTTCAGAAATGAAATCAAGATAGATTCCCCCTGGGTA
>NW_015616555.1:0-991 GCF_001515605.1 Sinocyclocheilus anshuiensis
CATGTTTAACTATCAAATCGGAAGTTTACGAAGCGTTTGTGAATCGGGAGTAGAGTTTTCGGTAAGGTCCGTTTACGTGCAAATTACTCGAATTTTTTCAAATTACTATGAAATGTACTCCTATATTTACGAATGTTTCATGAATGAGGCCCATTGTTTCTATATATAAAATCTAAATCGTTAAATTAATAAATCAGTAGTTTTATATTTCTACATCATTTTTTTATTCGATTGTCATTTGCAGTGCTTTAAGGGGTTGTGGTTCTTTCCCTCTACAGCCGAGTTTTGTACCGTTTTGTCTGATTTTCAAATATTCTTTTGCTTCAAATCATATTTTTGTAATGTTGTGATTCACCTCATAGCTGGTTGATTTGGTTCATATGGGCAATTTATTGACTTGGTTATAACATTAAAAATAATTACTGTCATATCATATTGACCAGAATTTTAATTCCGTTGCATCTCTAATTTCTCTTGGTTCAAAAATCATCAAAAATATTCTGAATGGCTGTAATTGTGTCATGTCAGAGCATTTTCGCTTTCATTGTGGACGGACACATTTCTTCTGCCTTAAAACAGGAGACACATGAGGAGTAAGTTGCCCATACATACATTCTCCCCCATGCCATTCAGTAGAGTCTGAGTGAACCAGTGAGAGAAGAAAAGTCACCAGTCAAGGTGTTGCTAGGAGACAGTCTATTTATTGGAGCCCTTTGGTCTATCTCAGTATAGTTTTGATAAGTGACATGCAATAACATCACACACTGTCAAGAGAGCTGGCCATAAAACACGCTCCGTCTTTCATCTTCCACCCTACAGAGCAAGTGTGCCCTTCACAAAAAGAGTTTAACTGGACAGTGTGTGTATGTGTTTCTGAAGAAAAGGGTGGCTTTTTAGATATCACTTGGAGTCTTCTTCTAAAGGTTTGCTTTAAAGATTGATACATACCCTTAGCAAAAAGTAGTATACTTCAAGTTTATTTTAGTAAGTA
>NW_015616556.1:0-991 GCF_001515605.1 Sinocyclocheilus anshuiensis
AGAAATCAGGAAGGGGGCCAACATTTTTTCACACCACTGTATGTAAATACAGGTGATCGTAAAGTCGACAACATATCTCCCTTTCTCATTTACAGTACGTTCAAAAAACTTCACAAAAGACACTCAAAATATAATGTGTATTGATACCTACACAACTTTAATGAAAGACACCTACAAAGTAGCATGGTTTAATTTGACAATTTACATATTGGCAACATATTGCCAATGTAAGTATTTTATATTCTGAAAATACTGCTCCCAAACGCTATATTTTAAGTATAAAAATAATTTAAAACTACAAATAACAGAGAGTCAATCGCCTTCTCAGAGACAGACCTTTATCACATTCAAAAAACTCAAAGTTTTAAATACACTTTAGGAAAAAGATTTTGTGGACAAATTGACTCAAGAGGCTTCAACATGATCTTGGAAATAAAGAATATAATTAAAAATAATGCATATCAAGGTTTAGAAGGCACTAGACTTGTTCCACCAAAACTCTGAAATGTATTACCCAGCTGAAAAGTTGCACAACAGTCCATTTTCATCATAACAGAGGTAATTAATAGCACAGTCATGTTAATAAGTTCATCCTGTTAATTTGGCCCCAAAACTAATGTCCTCTTATGTTTTTCAATTTTAAACCCTTTTACTTGATTGGACAAAAGTTTGGACTGGTAATAAAATCTGCACCTCAATCATGCTAGGAATAAAATCAATTTCATACTCGCTAAATGTCAGAACAACACTCTCTCAAGCATTGCATTATTTGATATTTGTTTTTATGTATTAGCCCAAAGCAAGGCAATGACATCCCCCATAAACTTTTAAACAGTTCTTTCTCTGAGACCTCATAACTCCACACAGCTTATCTGTGCAGTCCAGCAGCCCACCAGAGTCTGTTCTCGTCACGCTTCCATGTGCACTATTTCATATCAAAGTAATTTTCTCGTTTGCTAAGTGATTTAATTGAGGGTAATTAGGCATGCTT
>NW_015616557.1:0-991 GCF_001515605.1 Sinocyclocheilus anshuiensis
GATGTATGTCTTCATTAAGCTCATCTAACCCAATAAAGGCTTGGAATAAGTGGCCTGGCCTCTGCCTGTGTGCATGAATGTACAGTCTGAGTGAATGTTTTATTGAAGGCACTCACTCAGCCACAATGTGACCTAGTTTCTGTCACTGGCAGTGGTCACACAGCTTGCTTTTGCCTCCGTTTTCTTCACCATGACGGCACAGAGCATGGATTAAAGTAAAACCGAACAACTCCAAAAAGGCAGTGTGTAGCTCAGATTAGATTTAATGCTAACTCAGATGTAATGGATTGGATTCAGTGTATTGGTTTTCCATATAGACAATAAAGCAGTAATTCTATAGTTACCCTAGTAAAGCTTAGCTGCATAACCTGAGAGCACAAACATGCCCTGCCATCTGCTGGGCTCACAGATACACTGCAGTGCTCCAGATCGTTTCTAATATAAGGCATTTTTAACACGTTTACCTCCGTACATTGGCTATCATTGCTAATAAGAGAGCTCATATATTGGATTTGGGGATTATTAGCTTACTAATAACCCTGTTGGCCAATAATCGTGCCAAATTGACTGATTAACAGACGTATGAATTCTCCTTCATGTCAGTTCCAAAATCGAATAAACAGCAGTGCTGCAGTGATACTTTTGCAGGCCGACCCGTAAGTTAGCATCAGCCTGGTTCCCTCAATAAAAACGCTATAGTATTTTTCCACTGACTTTTGTAGCGAGTGTTGGGGAAAGTTATTTTTAAATGTAATACATTACAGACAGTATTGTGTTACTTCATAAAAAAAGTAACTAATTGCATTACCTGCGTTTTTATGAAAAGAAATGCATTACGTTACTTTTGTGTTACTTTTTGTTACCTGAGCTGGGTTTGCTTATTTATTTTTAATAACAAAAATACCTAAAAGTTATATTTTGGCAACTGTTTAGGTCACTAAAAGGGAAATGAATAAGCCTCGGGCTGAAGGAAAGGCCTCTGCTCCTCCAA
>NW_015616558.1:0-991 GCF_001515605.1 Sinocyclocheilus anshuiensis
GTGAACAAATTATCCTTGCGTGTGCAGATTGAAACGCTGACAGTCAAGCCATCTTTCAGTCTTCCCGACCCCTTCAAATATAATCTCTACTGCTGGTGAGCCATTCAAACTCCATGACTGATGCACTGTCAGGAGCGGGAGCAGCTGCTAGGCCAGAAAGCAGTCCGGCTACATATTTCCCTCCCGGACACATCATGCATTTCTTCTCACGGCACGTGATGTAGAGCACGTGCCGAAGTGTCAATGCAGCGACCATCATAAATGCGCCATACTCATTTTTGATTGATTTATAAGCCGATTGTGGCACTAGTTATAGGTTAGAGGAGAGAGGAATTCTCACCTGCCTCTGACACTAAAATAGTACAAATAATGTTTCATTTGTCACCTCGCTTGCCATAAAAATCCGTGTTCTTGATGGAGAGTGTGGGTGTGTCATTTCTGTGCTTTATGGTTTTTAGGAGCAAGTCATTTTAAGAACCGCAGGGTGTGTGTTAGACTTTGAAGATACGGGTGAAAAGGAAAGGAGCGCTCTACATGTAAAGCTTACTGTTAGCATTGTGCGACTGGGAACACGTGAAAAGATTATAATAGCATGATCTGTGAGCACTTTCCAACATCAGTAATTTTTTTGTAAAATTTGCCTCACATTTCAGTACAAAGGCCTCACAAAAAGGATCAAGGATTTAACATCTCACAAGTGTTCTTTAAGGTTATAAACCTTTAACATTTTCTCGCCGGTCTTTTTTTATTTATTTATTTTTTGAAAAGTGAAATACCTTCATCTACCTTGTCTTGTAGTTAATGGTGAACATTCCGAGGAATTGGGGGAAAGAAAAGCGAGAAGCTCTGTAAGTGGAACACTTCTCCCGTTATTTCTTTGTGAGCAGTCCCGTCTTCCATATGAATGAGCCTGCCTTCGTTAGCCACCTGAGCATCTGCTCTAGACACTCAGGCCTGCTGAATTAATCAACCTTTAGTTCTCCTGAGTGAA
>NW_015616559.1:0-991 GCF_001515605.1 Sinocyclocheilus anshuiensis
ATGCATGCATGCATAACATTCATTCGCTTTATAAAAACAAGAGCATATTGTGCAGAAGGGATGAAAACATGATGTGAGAGACTGAGACAGAAATCCCAGTCTATGGATGTAAAGAAAGCAAGCATTGCAGCCACTGAAGCGTACAGCTCAGTGCAGTATGAATTGCATTAAAAATCCGGTTAAATAGTCACGACTGTTAATCGAACTTAACAAGACCTTTAAATAACAGATAACACGTTATAAATTTAACGCGATTTTATTTATCGGGTGTAAAATGCGCTCGCCACTTTACTGATGAAGGTTGTCCCGTGTTGGACCCGCCTCCACTTCACAAACCGACCAATAGAATGGAAGCCTGGGCGGAGTCGCCCCGCCCCTCCGTGTTACCGCGCTGCGTCATTGGATCCAGTGGATTGGTGAAAGCTTTCTGCGTGGGATGGATCCCTTGACAGCTAAAAGTGTTGGCTGAATTCATATAATCATTGTTTTAGGACTGCCTGTTCTGAAAAAAAAAATTACAGCTAATTACAAAAAAAATTTTTTTTCTATTATTATTATTATACTACAATTATATAACTATATATATGTACTCTCTCTCTCTCTCTCTCTATATATATATATATATACATACACACACACACACACAGTACACGTATAGTACAGTTCTCAAATATATATAGAAAGAGAGAGAACTGGAAATGGAAATGGAATGACAGAACAGATTCCTGGATAAGCTGTTAGTTGTGTGCTGTTGCCCTGGACAACAGACCTCTTTCAGAAATTTGAACCCTGACTGCCTGGACTGACCAATCAGAGAGCCATGAATAAATGTATTATTTTCCCGTTTTCAGCCTTTCTGTGATGCTCTTTGTATTATATTTTAATGTTTGTGTAGAAAATATGCAGCAGGAGGAGTGTGTGGATCCACAGCACGGTTAGATGGAAAAGTTGCCTTGATCACAGGAGCAAACTCAGGAATCGGGAAGGAAAC
>NW_015616560.1:0-991 GCF_001515605.1 Sinocyclocheilus anshuiensis
CACAATCAAGCCTAGAAAAAACCCAGTCAACCACCCCTTTAAGATTCATTGAAGAATAGAAAGTTTAAGAAAACAGCATTTATTTGAAACAGAAATCTTTTGTATTATTAAATCTCTTGATTATTTTAATGCAGTTGATTAATAAAGGTATTCATTAAAAAAAGAAAATCTTACTGACTCCCAATCTTTTGAATGGTAGTGTGCATTATATGGGATATTATACAGTTTTTGTAATCAAACTGACTGGTCACTCTACATTTGCAAACTACAAGAATATTGAACAACTCCTTCCATCGTCAACCTAAGACTTTTCTCATCAGTTGTACTTTAAGAACAAAAGATCACAGAGCAAACATGGAGGCATACCTTGCTTGCTCTTTGTGAGAGAGCACTTCAATAAGGCACTAAGCAGCCACAAAACCAATGGACTTTTGTCCCGCATTGATTGCCCACAGGGCTGGAACCTATCCCAAATGTCTATGACGAGAATCTACAAGTACATGCTCTGGGCCATGTCCTGAGTCAATCAGCAGCCATTATCCCAATCCATTTCTATCATGCTGAGTGCCAAGTAGAGAGCCCACAGCCCAGCTGTCTAAGGAGCAAACACACAAAACCAATCTCACTGAACTAGCATTAACAATGTCAGCACTAGATCACATCGAACGTGGAGCTGACACAATGGATGCATTTTAGCCCCTGCATGAAAACACTGCATATTAAATGCATCATATTAAGAGCAGTGAAGGACAAAGCAAAGTTTGAAAAGGGAAGAGAATTTTGGTAATTAGGATCCATCTACACTGCAGTCTGAATCTGTCATGCCAGGCATTCCTTTAAAAGTACTGAGACAATCAAAGCTTTCAAACAATAACCAATTATCCACTGAACTCTGTGACTCCAAAGAATTTGGAGATGTGAAAGATTGTGCCTTCATATGATCAGTTACTTGGTGCTTATTCTCCATCACTGTGGAGTTGCAACATGTGGT
>NW_015616561.1:0-991 GCF_001515605.1 Sinocyclocheilus anshuiensis
ATCAAACTAAAAGAAAATATGCAAAGTCACTGCCACAGTACTAGGATGTTCTGGGTGGTTGCCAGGGTGTTGCTATGCAGTTGCTAGGTGGTTTCTTAGTTGTTTTCTATGATATTCTAGCCTCTATATTAAAAATGAGCAAGCAATGGAATTAGAATTAGAATTAATCTAATTAATAGTTGGAAAAAGATCCTATTTCAAACTTCCTGTCAGTGACAATACATAAGAACAGAAGTTGCATCAATGTTCTTGCTCGACCGTCATTCTTTTTCAACTTCAATTTCATTACTAAGAACATTTTGAAACAACATTACATCAGTGCACACAACAGCAGAACTTCTCCTTCCTCTTTCTACAGCTTTACGAGAATCAGAAACTGTAATACACTCCATTAATCTGATTTTTATAAGCCAAATTAAAATAGCAGAATGTAGATTTATTTTTATCCTTTCTAATAAAGTTAGACAGCAGACCAAGATTTCATTTCACGGTCTATTTGTCTGCTGCCAGGTAACAGTTAGGGGAGAGTTATATCATCATACTTTCAGTTCAATTAGGACAATGTCCATAGTTAATCTCTTTGTCGCACATCCAGCAAATCGTTTCTCCCCGAGCAAGAGGGCGCGGAACTCCATTTCAGCGCTCAAATGCTCTTCTCAAGAAGTGCTGTCCTCACAGAAGGAGGAGAAGGCCGAGGAGAGGACGGACAGACTCGGAGGAGCCCATAGTCTTGCCAGTCTGGATGGACAAGGTGGGCGGCACTGACTATATGAAAACTGCTGATTTTAGGGCTAGAGGGCTTTTCACATGTGAAGAGACATTTTAAACTCTGTATTAACAATCATGGGCTATCATGTTTCATATTTTACTCTGGATTCGTTTAAATTTCAAGTTTTCACATTGTACATCTGTAAGCCCCGGGGTTAAAGGGATAGTTCTCCCAAACATGAAAATTCTGTCATCATTTACTCACTCTCCACTTGTTCCAAAC
>NW_015616562.1:0-992 GCF_001515605.1 Sinocyclocheilus anshuiensis
GTCAAGTTCAGAGGTGCTGGGGATGATGCACTCCAATTATTTCCATGCCTGCAGGGAACATCAAAACACACGCACCTGTTTTCAGCAGGATGGCATCAGTCCTTCCATTTTCCTGTTTAGTAACAGTGGGCGGCTAGCGGCCTGTTTTCCTGCACCCACCTACTCCCTTTATCCACCTTTTCCCAGCATCCCTGGGAGGCCACCGCTGATGAAGTCATGTGGAATGAGTGAGTCACTGTCTGCATGTGCTTGTAGGTACACAATGCCATTTACTCTGGAGGGGGTCGTATCAATGTACACTATACAAACAGTTTCTTTTTTTACAACAAAGATCTTCACTGCATGTTCATCCTACTTGCTGTGATCAAGTTCCATCACAATGTTTTTTTGTGTTATATATTTTTAGAAAGGATGTTTTAAGGAAGTGTTTCTCAATCCTGGTCTTGGAGGACTCCCAAAACTGTACATGTTTTGAATGTCTCCTTTGTCAGACATACATATTTCATGTCCTGGAGTTTCTTCTGATGAGTTGAGTCAGGTGTGTTTAATGAGGAAGACAAAATGTACAGTGTTGGGGGTCCTCCGGGACCAGGGTTGAGAAATGTTGTTTTAAGCTATTGATGTAATTCCTTTTTCTTAGTTATTTTAACTAAGGTCAGAGATTCATGTAAGTGTAGTTACCAAACATTTCTTTCTTTTTCCTGAAATTGCTAGCAATGCATAATATATTACAATTTTGGCAAAGACCAGTAGGTTGATAATTCGCTTTGTTATGGACAATATTAAAATTCTATATTATTTTGTCTAATGACATAAAAAAAATGAAGCCAGTAATTCTAAATTCTACAACTGAGTTTAAGCATCACAGCATTATAATATACAATATGAAAAATGAATCTCATTTTGAGATATAATTGAATTGAATTGAATTGAACGCCTTTATTGTTATTGTATTTTTCTGCATACAACGAAATTAGGAGCACTGCTCCTGA
>NW_015616563.1:0-992 GCF_001515605.1 Sinocyclocheilus anshuiensis
CTATTAGTAAAATCTGTTGACTTTAGCAATCTTTGTTGCATTATAAGCCAATGGTGACAGTTCAAAAATGGAAATAATGTGCAGAATCTTATCAATGGACTACTGAGAGCAAGTTAATCTCGATCTTTTCAGTGCATTTTTAACACTCAGACCGATATGTTCTGTACAATTGTTTTGATCGAGAGAAACAACCTAAATCTACTGAAAATGGGTATCATTCAACAATCTGGACCTGGAGCCGCATTGAAATCCCTCTGAAATATCTACTGAACGATACAGGGTCTTAAAAATGATTTTCTTTACAAAAGAAAAATGTATGAAGAACCATAATCTAAAATGATATTGATATATCTTTAATATTTCTTGAGTTACAGGCATGTAAACTTCGGAGAATGAATGAAAAGTGTTTTTCCCCATTTTTGATTGATCACCATTGGCTTATAATGCAACAAAGATTGCAAAAGTCAACAGATTTTACTTATAGTCCTACCAATCTCTGTGTAAAATTAAAATAATGATGCTGCCATCTTTCTGAAGTTATTTTTCCCATCCTGTAATTTGGCTCCAAATCTCAGGTGAAAATTGCCATTTTGACTCTTCTCTACAAAACAGTGGATTACTCAGTAAATATACATCCATGACGCTTCATATTATGGCTTTAACCTTCATTTATGTATTTATTTAATCAGAAGAAGTAAGTGTTTACATAAATGTTTAACAAAATCAAACATTTGAGCCGGGCATCTCAGGGGTCTGTTTCATAAAACGAGTTTAAGCCAGGTTTACTTCAGTTAGTCTGACTTATTATCAGTTGATTCATCAGGGCTGGTTGCATAAACTGTTTAGACTAGTCTTAAACAGTTAGTCATCTGAATTTTTTTTTTTGGCAGCTGCTAGTTCTTAAGACACAGTCTTAACACGGTGGCTAAGTTGTTCAAAATAAGTCCGACTAACTGAAATAAGCCTGGCTTATTTGGTAAACTTGTTTTATG
>NW_015616564.1:0-992 GCF_001515605.1 Sinocyclocheilus anshuiensis
CAGAGTTTTAAACCCACAGCCTGTAAATCTGTCTGTGCCACTGGAGATTGTGACTTTCATCAGTTCCTGTCACCATGAGCCACGAAACGTGACGTCACTTTTAGTGTGGCTGTGTGATATATGAGGATGAGAGAGTGCAGCCAATGGCCTGTTTCGACATCAGTCATGTCAATGTTACCAAAATACAGTTCAGTCAGAGTTAGTGTAGTCTGTCTGGGTCTCAGACGGCACACCCACAGACTGTTCACTAACTGTCTGATGCAAAATACACACTAAACTGGCTTTCTCTGGCAAGCTTTAATATGACTAATCTGGCTGGTTTTACACAACTTTATCAATTCCTGTGGAAAAAAGTTGTGTGAGTGTGATTGAAGAAGAAATAATCACTGGATTTACTAAAGTTTTTTAAAGTATCAATCTTTTGAAAGACACTTAATGCATGTAACTTATGTTCCACATTGTTTTTTGAGCTATGTTTCATCCATCCATTCATTCAGTTTGGTCAGTGAGTCTATACACAATTTCATTATATTCTGTACAACAGTTTGCAGAAACGTCCATGCCATTTTTAATGACATACTAAAAAGTCCTGTTGTTCTATAATTATTCTTGTCTAATTGTCCAATATCTAAAAATCCTTGCAACAAGATAAATTTACTTGAGAAGCAACACAGCATAAGATATTAAGACTTGTTTTCAGAAAATGCATCTTTAATTTGACTGTATTTTTGTTACCGAACTGACAACAATTTTCACTTGTTTTTAAACTTAAAAAATAAAATAAATGCTACAGAAAGAAAAATTGCATTTATATTCAAGACACAATCAATGAAAACAAGTTGTAATATCTACTGCAGAGTCAAGTATATATTTCTTGTTTTAAGGGTTTTTAGACATTTTTACTGGAACTGGGTGGAGAGAGAGATGAAAAATAAGTCTAGATAATAACCCTGGGCAGAGCGGCCACTCATGACCGCCCCCCAGCCCGTGAG
>NW_015616565.1:0-992 GCF_001515605.1 Sinocyclocheilus anshuiensis
TCATCTACATCTTAGATGGCCTGAGGGTGAGTACATTTTCAGCAAGTTTTCATTTTTAGGTGAACTTTTCCTTTAAGAAACCTGTTCTTTTCAGCCTTAACAAGTAAAAAGCAACATGCCATTGATTTGAAGGAGCAAACAGTCATCTTCCATCTTTCACTAGGACGCACTGCTAACATATACATGCAAGCGCCAGATTACTCATTGATTTACACTCCTACTTGTTCTGTTTGTCTTCCGACACAAATACAATGTGCATATACAAAGGACAGAGAGTACTAGCCAATTACCTCTATTGGATGCAACACACATCTATTCAGACTGTTTAGTCTGTCCCTACTGAAAAGACCAGCTTAAACCAACCTAAGAAGGTTAGCTGGTCTTAGCAGATTTGAAATGGTCTAACTCGTGTCACAGGTGAGTATTTAGCTGGTTAGAAGTGCCCAAAAGCCCCCTAAAAACAGGCCAGCCTGTCCCAGTCAGGAAATCAGATAAGACCAGTTTAGGCTGGTTTAAAAGGTTTCTCTGCTTTTTGCAGTTTGGTTAAACAGGATCATGTTTAGCAGCTTTATTTTCTCACTCGTGTGAAGGTGCATCCACACAAATCTCCACCAGGAAGCTCTTCACATCTCCAGCTTGATCTTATTAACCCCCAGTGGCCCAGTATGTCCTAGCTTCACCCACTGTCTTCCTCTTCAAGCCAACACCTTCAGTCCTTACACACCCACGACTGAGTACATAGGAAGTCTGGGAGCTCTGCAGTGACCCCATCCCTTCTTTTCTAATCCTCTAGTCTCTAATGCTCTCTTCCTCTCTCACACATGCACTCTTTCTCTCTCTCTCCCCCACCCCGTTTCCATGGTAATGCTGTCTGCAATGCACCAAGATCCCATTGTGTCGGCCTCTCGCTCGGCTTGTTTGCTTCCAATTCTACAACTCTCAGCCATTAATCGGTCTTTCTTTCTCTAACTCAACCTATCTTGCTGCTTGCT
>NW_015616566.1:0-991 GCF_001515605.1 Sinocyclocheilus anshuiensis
AAAAACAATAGGCCCCTGCGCCTTAGCGGCTTGGGCCCTAATAATTTAATATGTATGTGTGTATATACAGTATATATGCATTTATACGTTTCTGCTACATTAAAAATATGAATATTAGGATTTTAAACTTTCATTTATTAAAATATATAGTTTCTTACAACATTTATTCATTTTATTATATAAGTATTCAAGTAAAACAAGTTACTATTAATACATTTTATTTATATATATAATAAATTATATGATTAAATTACGAAGTTTCTTACAACATTCTCCGGAAGTTTGTGTCCAGGCAAATACTTGACAGGCAAATGGTCTGTGTTTATGATCTCCGTGAGCTTACGTCCGTTCACCGTCTCTTCAAACACCCACGTTAACCGTGGAGTCAAACTTTGAATTATTCCTTGCATTTGTGCCAACTATCTTAGCAATAGCAGAACCCCTGCGGACATGAGAGCAAGAGAGAAAGTTAATTATGTGAAAGGTTGCATGCAATATTACAATATTGTGAGTGAACACTGTACTGTAGGGTGAAAAGTAAGGACTTCGGGATGATAGTGATCAAAGCCTGTTGTGTAAGATCAGATGGTCAGTCTGCTGTAGTAAAGTGGGGGTTAAATAGTTTCAGGTTTGGTTTAGGTTTGATCCCACACAAGGATCACTGTAGTGCAAAATACCCAGAAATATTTTGCATTATTGTTTGGGAACATAAACTATTTTGGGTTGGTAATGTGTGTAAACACTGAGTTTAGATTAAACTAAACATTTTCACTGTATATGCATTCAGAGAGTTTGTAAAAATCCAATATGACTCTTAACTGGACATATAAACACAAACTTGTATTGTTGTTATATATACTACTTTTGGAATCTTGCTTAGTGTGACCATAAACAGGTGGTTTTAAAGGAACAGTAGCCCATTTCAAAGATTCAAGCTCATGCAAGCCTCCTCCATAAAATGTGCTGCACACATCTGAATATTTGGGTTAAA
>NW_015616567.1:0-992 GCF_001515605.1 Sinocyclocheilus anshuiensis
ACTAAGCTACTAGTTAATAATGAGAATTGCTTCCTAAACTAAAGTGTCACTGTATAAAATTAACATGAATCTTATTATTAATAATCAGTTTATAGATGAGCAATGAATGATTATTATTTGAACCTGAATTACTGAATACAGTAAAACAGTTGTTCAGAGTTAGTTAATGATGCATACTAACTAATGTTAACCAATCTTTATTTTGTAAAGTCATAGATCATAATGGCTGAGATAAATATCAGTCGTCTACTTTACTGCAATACAATGTTTAAAATCTGTATCTAGATTCTAGAGTGCAGTCAGAAATGTGGACAATGTAAGTTTCTCTTGATCTGAAAGATATTTTTATCTGAAGTCTGGAGTCTTTTTATCTGAGCCTGACAACCAGACTCATTAATCAAATGTTTTACACACGCAACACACTAGTCTGATAAATGAGAAGGATCATTTGTAACTTCACTGTTCTACACTTCCTGTTGCTGTTTCATATACATTGTTACAATGTAGCATTTTATTCGAATAGAGCAGAGCCAACACAGTGCAGTGCATATATCAGCCATTTTTCATCTAAATAACACACAGCGGAGAATTGTGCTGAGAAAGACCATAAAGGATCATGAGGTGAAGCAAGTAAGCTTCAGGCAGGCAAGCGTTTAGCTGAGCCCAGCAAACGAAGATTGTTACAAGGCAGATGCTGCATGCCATGCACTATTATTTTGATAAAGGACGTGAAAGGAGACAGGCTAGTGGTGAGAGCATCATAAAAATACTGAAAGGTGAATTTCTTGCCATAGTTAGCTGGATTAATGGTAGAGTTTGTTTGTCCTAAATATACGTTTGTCAAGGAAAATGCAAACTGTTAACAGTAAGCAAACACAGTGAGCACTACTGTGTTATAAAAACAAACAAACAACCAAGACACTGACTGAATTGGGAACAGCGTACTAACATACTAGTGCTGGGCGGTATGACCAAAAATTTATATCACGGTA
>NW_015616568.1:0-987 GCF_001515605.1 Sinocyclocheilus anshuiensis
AGAAAGAAAGAAAGAAAGAAAGAAAGAAAGAAAATGAATGAATGGCAAAAAGAGTGGTAAAGTGAAAGAAAACCAATTTTTAAAAAGTGTGAAGAAAGAAAGTGGGAGATAATAGTTTGTGGAAAAAGTGGGAAGAAAGCAGGATGAATGGATTGGAAAGAAGTAGAAAGAAAGTGTGAGAAAAGGGGGGAAAGTGTGGGAAGAAAGTTTTCTTTTTATTTATTTCGTTATTTTGTAACTTCAGCTTAAATGAAAATGAGAAATATTACCTTGACAACTAGCTGAAATAATTTTTTTTATTTAATTTCATTTAATGTTTATTTAATTTTATGGTTTTACACTCTCAGAAAAAATGTACAACGCTGTCGCTGGGGTGGTACCTTAAGTTACAAAAGCTAAAAGACAGATCTTTGTACCTTATTGACCCTTAAATATGTGCATATTGGTACCTTTATAAGGCACATTACTACTTCAAAAGTACATTAGCACCTTTTAAAAGCATACCACATCAGTGACAGTTTTGTACCTTTTTTTAGTTTAAATTACACAAAAATAACCCTGGGAAAAATACTTAATTTCAAGAATGAACTGCATGCAACTTGATGACTTTAACATGCATGTGAAAACAACCACTGTTTGAAATGTTTATACTGTTTAGAGAAATCAGTGCTAGTCTGCAGTATGTTAGCATTTGATTCTGTGGAAGTGCTGGAGGCATTAGCTGTTCATCACCTTCACTCCATGTATTTAACTACCTGTCTGCTAATTAATTACAGCTATAAACGGCTCATTTGATGTGTCGCAGGCACCTGTAGGTCTATTAGTGAGTCTCAGTGGGGCTAAAGCCATCCCGTAGAGCCGCCGGCAGGGACACGAGTCCAACGGCCCCTGCAATTAGAGTTCATTAGCGGCCGTGCAAACGAAGAGCTCATGCTGAGGCGAGCCACTGCACCTTCACAGACACAGACTGAGCACGGCACAGTGGGA
>NW_015616569.1:0-992 GCF_001515605.1 Sinocyclocheilus anshuiensis
TTAAAGTTTATTTTAGTTCAAGTAGCAGAAATATTTTCTATAGGTTTCAGTTAACTAAAGATGATAACTAATTAAATGATTCCTAATGTTTTGATGTTTTTGTCTCTCGCCTCCTCATCAGAACAGCTGCATGCTGGTTTAGGCTCAGTCTGGAGCGGATCTCTGTAGCATCAGGACTCTGGTTTGAGCCGGCATCCACACAGAGCACTCAGTCACGCTCCAGAGTGAAGCACAGCATTACAAAACACACGAAACGCCTGCTGTCCACTCGTCCTCACTGCAGGTGTCCAGCTGTCTCTGCTGCTCCTGTGTCCTGCACTCCTGTCACTATGTTCACAATTACAGCCAGTTACCTACATTTATCCTGACAGGACAATCCAACTGTCCAATCAACACTGAGTCATTGAGATGAGTGTGCTGTGATTGTAACCAGGGATGCTGTTCAATGTCCTGTAAGCTGCGACGCTCGTCCGCTGCTGCTCTAAGACACCATCTAATCAACTGACGGCAGTCTGTTACATACAACACAGTACTTGAGCAACACAACATCAACTTCTGCTCGCTCCGGCCGTGATTTCTGTCTGTGAACAGCTGCATGGTTGCCATCTCTTGCCTGCAGACAGGTGACTCGGGAAGCGCAGTCTGCGAACCCTCCGTGCACTTTTGAAAGGTAGAGAACTGCACAGGAGCTTGTAGAGCGTCACACCCAGCGACCAAGCAGTAGCTGGTCCGGCACGATAGCTGTGGGAACGAAACCACTCCAGAGGGGCGTATGAAAGAGTGCCTGAGAGACCAGAGAAGAGCAAGAGATCAGCTCAAACGCTTCCAGTCCAAAACACAAACTTCCACAGAGATCTTCTCCTAACCAACCTGCAAACTCTTTATACTCAGAGTCCTTCAGGAGGTGTCCGCAGCCGAAGTCCAGGAGCTTGATCTCGCTGGTATCGGTGCAAATGAGCAGGTTCTGTGGCTTGACGTCCCGGTGGAAGACG
>NW_015616571.1:0-992 GCF_001515605.1 Sinocyclocheilus anshuiensis
CATTAAGTAGAATCCATATTTAAATTGTTTCATGAGACATTTATCATCTTGGACACTGGCCTAAAGTCAGTTCTACATACAAAGGGAACTGATCTCAGCGTAGTATTTTTACTTGTACAGATAAATATGATATGATATTCTAGAAGAGGCTGACCATCTCAGAAAGCATGTCCCAGTGGCTGCTGTACAGCTCAGGCGGGAGGTTATACACACGAAGAATGTTATCAGCGCTGTTTGAGACAATGCAGGAACCATCCGGAGCCCTGCAGAGAGACGTCATGAAGAGAGATAGATGGTGCATTAGCATCTCTGTGATACAGTTTATACTCTACAGCCGTCATAAACAGCTTGCTTTCATCAGTGATCACCATTTGCAGCCTCTGAGGTAATTCTCGGCGGTGTGGGTGTACTCGGCCCAGGAGCCCGTCAGCATCTGAGGGTTCCGGCTAAAGTCGAGGCTTTGACTGTGAACACAGCGAAGAGACAGCATACACTGACTAGCTGAAAATATCCCTGTCCCTGTGCAACTGCAACACATTTGTTCCCACCATATTTCCTTTCACAGCAGCTTAAGATGAGCGGTGCACTTACTAGCGCTGCTCAGCAGAGTTGTCTTCTGAATTGTTCTTCTCAGGCTCATTTGCTCTGTCCTCCTCATTTGGTCCGAGCATTTCTCTGTTCTCTGCTCCGTTTTGATGCCATTCCACGTCTCCGTCAACTTCCTCAGGTCCCACAGCCTGTCCTGTTTCATCAGTCTGCTGACAGGCAACTGACAGAATCAAATTAACACGGACACCTTAGGTGACAAGTGAAGTAAGACGCTAAAATGTGTTGCTTGTATTTACAGAATTTAGAACATTTTGTTATTTTTTTTGTGCATTTGAAATGGACTTTAAATTGGGAAAAGAGGAAAATAATCAGCAATAATTTAAGGCAATAATCATCTCTATTTGTGGAGCGGCTAAAGGTATAGTTTTTTAGTTTAAAAAAAA
>NW_015616572.1:0-992 GCF_001515605.1 Sinocyclocheilus anshuiensis
CTGAAGACTGGAGAAATGGTTGCTGAAAATTCAGCTTTGCCATCACAGGAAGAAAACTACATTTTAAATTATATTAAAATAGTGAACAGTCACTTTAAATTGTACAATTTTACAATATCACTGTATTTTTAACATATAAATGCAGCCTTGGTGAGCATAACAGACTTACAAAAACTTGGTACTGTACCTCAACAGACAAGCCTAAAATATTTGTTTAATGATCTTTCATGATCAAAAATACCTCACAGATCTGATGGAATATATTTATACATTAACATAATTATATACTACAACATGCCCATGCATGTGCAAATTGCGGTAGCAAGGAAAGCAGATGACAAAGATGACAGTTTATATCTAAGCCAATTTTTTTTCCCCTTTCAGTTCTATTCTAGACAGACTCCGCCTGCCAAAAGAGTTAGAGTGGTCCACTCCTGGGGTTACACCATGGAGAATGAAATTAAGGGTCACAGCAGGATAGATTGGTCTCAAATTCCCATGATTCTCCTTGACTTCCTGATGCACTTTTGCTGTATCTGCAGATATCCTATCTCTATTCACAGTGCTGACGGTGAGCAAAGATGTCATGTCATCTTAAGGAGAAAAACATCCTTTCAATTCCAGGTACATAGGTGGTTAAAAAAGTAATTTATTTATTCCAAATCTATCTATCTATCTATCTGTCTGAATTTCATACAACCGTTTTGTGAATTGAAAATGCTTGGGGAATCTTGAAAATGAAGGATCCAGTTATATACATGCACGTAAGCCTCCAAGGGCACAGGTACACAGGGAGATAGGTTTTTATCACCTGAAAATGCTTCTTTTGACCTCAATATTAGCAGCTGAATTGGTTTTTGCATTCAAAGCTCATCTCAAGAGGTGGGCCATAATCTCTTGCTCCACATGAGAAATCAAGCTGAGTGAAAGCAATGGGAGGCTAATATCAGTCATGCTTACCACACTGGAACTCATCTGCACCATCTTCACAA
>NW_015616573.1:0-993 GCF_001515605.1 Sinocyclocheilus anshuiensis
AAAACCTGCATGGGCCCAAAGGATACAAAAGTTGCTCTGGGCCCGGCCAATGCAGGAAGCATTTTCCATTATGTCAAATGTGTTGCTCTTTAAAAAGATCCTTGAAGCTGAAGCATTATTTGCTTAAGGGAGCTTCATCTGCCTTTTCAGCCATGTGCCACTAAGGATTTTCACATGATCCGTTCTGTACACATTTTTTCGGTGTGGCTACCTTTGTTCAGAGACTCATGAGACCATTTCTGCTCGTCAAATGCCTGTGATACGTCTTCATTTTATCTCTCGGTTGTTTAACAGTAGCATTGGTCGATATTGCCCTCTTAAAAGACATTTGATTTCAAAATGAGTTCGTAGTCTTCCATCTCTTCCTGCAAGCAAGTTTACATCAGCAAGCGATGACATGTTTTACTGTTATTGTGAGAACAACGCTAAACTGTTGACTATTTTGTTTGTAAACAATGACACAAGGACTGATAAGTTCATTGCCATATAATTTCCTTTGGAGTGATGAACTGAGGAGTTTGAGAAAGTTGCAAGCTTTTGCACATACTCCATTACGTGGTGCTGTTTGTACGAATTGTTTTGTGAAAATAATCTACTGGTTTGCAAATGTTAAAGATGATTCGAGAAATGCTGAAAAGCGGCTGAAAAAACTGTAAAAGAGCTCCGACTGCACTTCCATCCTTGAGCATGGACCGGTGGGAGTCCAGCATTGGTGGTTCAGAGGTAGAACTCTCGCCTGCCACTGGCTGGCCAGCCACGGATAGTTGTCATTCACTGACAGCCAATCAGATTGCAGCATTTTTTGCCCGCTGTCCTTGGTACTGAATCGTACTTTCCCCAGTCCATGGTACTGAAATGCTGCAGCAGTTATTCAAAATTTCACGAGAGGCACGTTAAAATCTACATCAGTTCAGTCTGAAATGTGTTTTTCATTTTTTGTATAGACAATTAATAATTAATAATAATTTATGCATTTAGCAGATGCTTTTATCC
>NW_015616574.1:0-993 GCF_001515605.1 Sinocyclocheilus anshuiensis
TGATGTATTTGAAGAATAAACAAATATTAATTTAATTTATAAAACCATACACAAGAGAATGGTATCTCTGACATGAAATAAGCAAGATTTGTTTACATGGATGTCAGTTGACAATTTTTGTAGTGTGTACTCGCGACATTGCTGCTAATAATTCAGAGATGATCAACAGATTGTAAGAACTCCTGTTAACCATGTCCATTGCATTTTAATGGTTTATTAAATTCTTTATGAAGAGCAGATTTATAATTGGTAAATGTGAAACTGATCATTTCTAAGCAATAATCAAAATTCTCATACTAAGAAATAATGACATACTTAAAATCACATGTGAATGTGCAGTTAATTGTACAGTACATGCGATCATCACCCAGGCCATGAGGAAATGTTTTCACCTGAGAGAAATATTCAGGTTTGTTCATAGTAATAAAACCGGTAAAACTAGATGACTGGCTAAAGCAAGTCATCGTCAATGCAAATGACACTTGACACTTGTAATACTATAGAAACTGCTACTTGGCTAGAAATAGTAATAGTACAAATCACTTATTTTACACTACATCGATTAAGATTTAAAAAAAAAAAGTTAAGTTAAAAAAACGAACATTTTTAGACAGATTTAAATCAGTTTCTTTACACACTTTATTGTAGTTCATACATTCTATCTCTCTCTCTCTCTATTAAACTTTTGAACATTTAACTTTGAAATACAACATAATATGTTCTTTATGCATAAATAATATGCATTACTGTTAAAATAAAAATCAAAAATGATCAAAAGTGACATTTAGAATTTTACACAAGATTTCTATGTGAAACAAATTCTGTCATTGTCAACTTTCTATTCATCAAAGATTCATGAAATAAATGTATCAGTTTTCACAAACAATATTAAGATCCATGTAGAGACAATTGAAATAGTGTGCTAATGTGTAGTGAAGTGACCTTCATGATGCCTTAGAAGAACCTTTTTGTCTAAATGGTTCCATAAAGAAC
>NW_015616575.1:0-993 GCF_001515605.1 Sinocyclocheilus anshuiensis
GCTTCTCTCAGCAAACAGTTGAGCTCCTGACAACTGCAATGTTTGTGTATAATACTTAATATGTATCTTAACTGTATATATGGAATTACATTTGGTCAACACATTTCAAAATTATAATTGTAACATTTTGAGGCAAGATTATAAATTTAAAGTCATAAAATTATGAAAATAAAATTGAAATGTCAGAACATTTTAGAATGTCCCTTTGATGTTACTTCCGTTACAACTTCATTTTCATAATCCTTCGACTTTATTCTTGTAATGCTACACCTTTATTCTCAAAATATTTTACTTTAATATTTGCGTTTGTTAATGTTTCACCTTTATTCTTATATGAAACTTCATGCCTTTTTTCTCGTAAAAGGGCCTCAAAACATTACTCATGAAACATTATTCTCAACACATTATGACTAAATTTATAATCTTAGATTTTTAACATGGCACTAAAACTCAGTATTTTGGTCTGTCAATTTTAAGTGCATGTACTCTATCTACTAAAGGTTTGTTTTGTAAACTAAGAGTACATTAACATTTACAGTGTAGACGCCTTCAAAGCTGACAGACGTAGACTAAAAGCCACAAAACTCCAATTACACAGGATCTTTAAGGCAAAATCCATGAAATCTGTGAAAGACTACTCAAAATGGTTTGCGGCACCGCTCTGTGTTGACAGCTTTTTGTGTTACCAAGAGAAAAAGCTCTGACGAACAGAGAGCAAAAGATTGTTTTATGGGTTTTATGGGTAAAATTATCCATGTTATGATTGGCCGGGCTTGGTTTGAGCACCTTTTTTGAGCACAGAACAACAAAGCTCAGTCTTTTGTGCACATAAATGGGTTCATAGCGCTGGAGCTTTTCAGAATAAAACGAGGCTTGCATCTCCTTTGCTTTCCTCTCCCCCTCCGCCTCCCCCCTTTTCAATCTTTCTATCAATGTCTCTATCATACAGTCGTGTTGCCACTTTGCTATTTTATTCACAACACAAGAATGCAC
>NW_015616576.1:0-992 GCF_001515605.1 Sinocyclocheilus anshuiensis
GCAAGCTGTGACATCGACATAAATAAAACAGGAACAAAAACTTTAATTACTTAAATTAACTATGGCTAACGAATTAACGAATGAAGCAGGTCGATGGGCTGCTCTTGCTCTCGCTCTGATTGATGTGTGCATGCGCTCTTCTGGGAGAAGTGCCCATACAAGGAATTCCGCCCATTATGACGTCATGCAGGGCCATACTCGAAAAAAAACCAAGAGCATGAGTAGGCCAGAAACATACTCAAGGCATGTGCACTAGATAGTTATGTCTCAGGTAGCTAGATATGAACACGAGGAGTGTGTAGAAGAACACAGTTCATGCTAAAGCTCGCTACAGCTCCCCAAGTGGCAATGCTGAGAGTACAAAGTCTGCATAGCTCGAAGCGTTTGCCTTCACATACTTGCACAGAGTATGTTAGCGTGTACATTATTCTGAGCATGTACGGAGTGTAAATGCTCAAAAGAGAAATTGTTCAGATCCACTTGTAGCCATGAGTAGAGCAGCGAGACAAATGTTTGGACTGAAGATGAGCACTCCTGTAGTGGTTGTGCTGATTCCACAATCCTCAGGCAATCCCTGAATAAACCTTGAGTGGAATAATT
The DNA here is from genome assembly GCF_001515605.1 of Sinocyclocheilus anshuiensis. Classification (NCBI taxonomy): domain Eukaryota; kingdom Metazoa; phylum Chordata; class Actinopteri; order Cypriniformes; family Cyprinidae; genus Sinocyclocheilus; species Sinocyclocheilus anshuiensis. Next base: position 601 of record NW_015616576.1, read on the forward strand.
CAAGATTGTACTTAACATTATTAGTCTTTAACAAGACTGAAAAGTCTCTTTTGTGCTGTCCAGATCTATCATATTTAATCACAACAATACATGTAGTATAATATACATATTTAACAATTTTTTTCAAAATGTTTGATCACAAAGGCTTAGGGCATGATGAAATTCAATACAGCATATTATAAATTGCAGCTGAGAAAAGAAGTGAATGCTCTGTACTAGGAAGAAATGTTGAAATACGTGACAAGTCAAGTCAATTTTGATGACTAGAATCCCAAGTGGGTTTGACTTCAGGTGCAAGCGGAAGCCATGCTAATGCAAATCCCAACAAAGGCAATGCCACAAGTCAAAGGGGGGAGCTTGACAATAGTCACACGCCAAATTTACTCCAGCAC
>NW_015616577.1:0-993 GCF_001515605.1 Sinocyclocheilus anshuiensis
AGTAGTAGTAGTAGTAGTAGTAGTAGTAGTAATCAGAAGTACCACTTATGCAATTGAAAATTAACTTTATTTTTTGTTTTATTGGAATTCATTAAATACTCACTCTTATGCACAAAAAATGTCCCTGTGACACGTCTTTATTCCATAGTTGTCCCTGACCTTTCTTTAAAAACCCTCACTCCATTGTCTTCTGTCTTGACTGAATTTCCATCTAAATTCATGAAATCCCCTACTAAGATATTGTGATTACGTTGGGCTTTTCCCCCAAACAGCAGTGGACTGCATTGTTTGACCATGTCTTTTCTATCAAAAACAGAAAATCAAGAATAGAAATGGACTACAACTAGATGTTGACCATGGGGTTTGCACCTCAGGTGGTCTTGACTGTGACTAAAAAGGCCGATGTGGGACTGGCAACATTTGTGATGGGCTGGATTCACTCCATCTTCATACAAATTACATGCAATGCATTTCTGGATTATAGGTAAGCGGACAAAATGATCTGAGCCCTGTAGCTGATTCAAAAAATGTTTCCCAGAAAGTCTGTTGGTCATGGGGCCATTCTGTCTGTCATTTCTGTGTCAATCAAGACTGTCTACCTACTGATGGAATTTAATTAAAACATGTGAAAATGTGAATAAAACTGGACAGGACAACTAGTGTCTGTCAAACCATAGAGTACGAGAGAGCCGCTCTGCCCTGCACAAACCCGTCTCTACCGTGTGTTGCAGGTTTTCATGTGTGGTTTTGGTAACTGAAGGGTTTAAATCAAGTCACTGTTCTTCTCCACCGGAGCTGCTCCTGTCACATTTGTGTTCTACGCGTGGCTCAAATGCTCCGCTAGAGAAATATAAAAGCCACTCTCAGGTAATGTAATGAAGACTTGACAGATGAAACAATGGCTTGATTTGACTCTTGTCTTGTCAAAAAAATGAAAAGACTTTTCGGTTTTATGGATGTTGCCGTCTTGGATATTACGTATGTTTATATATA
>NW_015616578.1:0-993 GCF_001515605.1 Sinocyclocheilus anshuiensis
TTAAGTGCCATTAATATGTCAAAGTGCCTAATAGAGCTAATGTGATGTAACTTTTATTATATGGCGGTCGCTGATGGGTAAGCGACGTTCAGTCATCATCTGAAACGCTGAAAACGAGATGCGACTGCTGCATTTCAGGAGCATTTCGGCTTATTTTCAGCTCAGATGTAATAGAGAGACGTATTGCATCATAAAAGGTGTACGACTAAGTTTTTTCCATCTATTGTCCTTTTGAACAACAGAACCAGTGAGTGTTGTATTTTTTCCTCTTCGAGTGATATTTATACATTTCTAAAGACACGACAGCTTGTGTAGATTAGGCAGACGTCTCAAGGGTCGTGAGAATCGTCTTTTTTATCCTTCTTTCCGTCGGTTTCTCCCTCGCCGGTGTCGCTGCCGTCGCGCCGTCTCTTGCGGTTTCGAGCTCCGGCCTTTGAGACCGGCAGTGAGCCCATGCCGAGGACTTTATGGATCTGACGGAAAGCCAGCAGTCGTAGCGCGTGCTGAAAAACAAAGACATGTCGCTTTCAGAATAAGCATGGATCACGCAAATGGAAATGTTGGCTAGTCGAGCCTCGTTTAGTACCTGGGCACTAGCGGTCACGTCCTCCCGAGCTTGTTTCGACATGTTTCCCAGAGCGTCCGTTTGACCTTTCTCACACGGGTCAAGAAGACCTGGACCATCTGAGGGGTGGACAGACAGTTAAATAATATAAATGTAAGTGCACACGGGTTACAAAACGTTTTGCGAAAGATGCATTTGTGATGTATTTTAATAGTTAGAAGGTAACTACTGCATCTCACCCAGTGTTGTTATTAACTAAATCTAAAACTATTAAAAATCGTTTTTGTTAAGTGAAATAAAGCTGAAATAAAACAAAATATAAATGTTACATTTAAAATTTGAAACGCAAGTGAAATTTAGAAATGTTGCCTTGGCAATTAACTGAAATAAAATAAGTTTAAGAACTAAAACTAAAAGTGAAACAATAA
>NW_015616579.1:0-993 GCF_001515605.1 Sinocyclocheilus anshuiensis
AGGAGAAGTACTGTGAAAATAGCTCTTGTGGTTGCTGTTCTTTTGGTGCTACAGTTGAATCCTCAGTCTTACGACGGCTGCACAAAACACAGAGAAGTCAAACACAACCAGTTACACTGCAGCAACATGAAAGGAAAGTGAATTTGCACATCCTAATCAAACACTTCCACATTGAGTTGCTACTATCTAAAAATAGCTATACTTGTGAACAGTGGCCGCAAAAAGTATGTGAACATTTAAGCAACCCTTTGAATGTCATTACGAAAGATTAAAAGTGGCATTTATGTTAAAGAAAGATAGCACAAACATGTTTCAAGCAAAATATTTCACAAAAATCAGAGTTTAAATTATAAAAAAAACAGACATACTGCTCAAAATTGAGACAATGTATTTGGATCAGCATTTTTGTGCTTTGTTGGAAGCGGACGCTACTCGAAGACTCACTCCAAATAAAGGGCCTTTTCATAAGGCCACTAACAAAGTGTACATACATTGTAAAATGTAATTTTCGAAGTTCAGGGTTTCCGCATGTTTTATGAAGGTAAATTTAAGACTTTTTTTAAGTCCAAGTAAAGAAAGGAATAAACTGAATGGAACACAATAAGCTAATATAGTCTCTAAATGCAAATGTCTTGTATTAGCAACGCTTTAAATTTGGAAAATACAACTTTCAACAGATCTCCATCGCGTTTTAATTAATTTTACAAAAATTAAAAGGAAAAAAAAAGCTTAAGGCTTGAATAGCTCTGCTCCCGACCACCAGAATATGGAAATAACTTTTACTGTACCTTCTGAACTCACTGCAAAAAAAGTGATGCTCTTCCTCCGGATTTTGTCTTGTTTTCAAGTGCAAATGTCTGAAGTTTCTTTAATCAAGATCCATTTACTTGAGAAGCAAAATGACATAAGATAAGAAGTCTTGTTTTATGAGAAACTGATTAAAATCAACTGAGTTTATGATTAAAACAAGAACAAATATCTGCCAATGGGCTC
>NW_015616580.1:0-993 GCF_001515605.1 Sinocyclocheilus anshuiensis
TTTCGTAAAACTGAGAATCGATTATAATCGAGATATCGATATTTTCTACACAGCCCTACTTAATGCATAATGCAGGACACTCCAGGTTAAAGCTAGAAGTTATTTTGGCGTTATGTGGAGTTAATTTGAGGTTGTGCAAAACAGATCTTCCATCTCTAGTTTTCTTATATTCTCGAGGCATGTTAGTGTAGAAACACATTACTGATAGTCTTCAGATCTGCAGAATCAGTAAGAAAAGACTACTTCTCTTTGAATTCCAAGCGATCTGGATCGGTTTAGGTGCTGGGGTGTGGTTTTGTGGTTTAGTACAGTGAAGAATGCTTTGGAAGACCTCGAGTCTGGGGTGCATGCAGTGTGGTTATGGTTGGCTTGTCAGCAATTCTGGAGGTTTTTTGTGACCATTGAGCATAGATACATTCTTTACACTAATTTGTTTCAAAAGCATTAAATCTGATCTGGTAAACATAAGTAAGTGTTTTTGTTAACTTTTAGTTTGATAAGATCTATGTTTAAGGCTTTTGTCCGAAGTCTTGAAGGACCATATCCATGTCCATTTATTCTGCTGCTTCATTTAGTCCACTTCCAGTCCGTTTATTTTAAAAATCGAACAGATAGATAATTATGTGGCCAATGCAACACAATCTAATAGATAGATAATTATGTGGCCAATGCAACACAGCAGGACATTGGGTTGGCAAAGGAAGACAAATATAGAAGACATAATATCTGCATATTTCCATAGGTTAACATGTGCTTCTTGTTGAAAAGTTCAGTTTATCTGTTTATAGTTAAAAATTCATGCAAACTACACAAAACACTGGCTAAAAACCAAAAGCCCTTCCATGTGCCGTAGGCCTAATTTTGATTCCAATTTTCAAAACCTCCTTTACTTCCAGCGATTAGTAGAAAGCTTTTCTGGAAGTCTGGAAGGTTCAGTTCCTGTGAAAGTTCTGTCCTCACAAACCCCCACCCTCTCAGCTCTCTCCTCAGCCA
>NW_015616581.1:0-993 GCF_001515605.1 Sinocyclocheilus anshuiensis
AGTCTTCTATAATCTTCCACTTACACCGAGTCTATTTTAGTCATAAATGGGGCGAGTGGGAGAGGACAGTGTGTGCTTTGCATTGGCAAGAATGTATGTTGACTGAACACTCATTTCTTAGGAAGTGCCATTGTGCGAAACTGCATGTTACGTAAACGGTTTGTTTTTCATATTTAAAGCATAAAACGAAGAAAGAAAACTCTAAATGATATTATTAAGATCAAGTAACTGTTAAACAAGTCGCATCTCATCCCGCAGATTGGCTCTCCGTCCTGCTTCTGACACCCCAAAAAAATCCTCTTATTCCAGGAAGAATTACAGCTTTAAATTACACGAAGGCCGGTACGTCAGCTTGTGACGCACCACGTCCTCAAAATAAGATCTATCCTCATTCGAGTGGAAGCACTCCATGTGTGGAGCTGTTGAGCACATACCTAGACCGAATGCTGCTTCACCAAATGACTCTCTGGCTCTCTTTCCCTCCATGAATTGATCAGTGGGCTGACAGCACGAGTGACAAGGTCAGTGTCTGTGAGCACATGTCATATATCTGCACTGCCATATATCCTAGCTGGTGGCACAGAGACGAGCGGTTATTAAGTAATGGGTGGATGTAGACTCACGGCTCGAGCGCAGGTGGGGGCGGACGGACCGTCGGAAGCAGAGGGCCTGCCACTGTGATTTAGCCCTGTTCTCAACACTGCTCTTACTGTACGGACACACGGTCCTATCAGATCTGTAAAGGACCAGAGAGAAAGCTGCATGCTGTCCTGGCCCACGCTGCCCTGATTAACTGAGGTTTCTGACCTTTAAAATGAAGCAAAAGGAACGCTTATTTAAAGAAAGCATGCACAGGTGCCCCTGCAAGACAGGATACCCACCGTTCAAAGAACAGGAAATGTCTTTTGAGCAAATGCTATTTTCCAAGTTAAGCCCGGTTTGTAGTATGCCTCTTAGAAACAACTTTTACACCTTGGTTAGTAAGTTTTGTAT
>NW_015616582.1:0-993 GCF_001515605.1 Sinocyclocheilus anshuiensis
AAAACATCTCCCACGTTTTGCATGCTTGATGTTAAAAAACTAAATATACTCCAGAAAATATGGTGTATGATTGGTAGACGAAGTCCTGTGCAATGAAATATCATTAGTAATAAATACTCCTCTTTAGTTTTACATGAGTTCAAGCACAAAATTACTACATTTTCCAGGTTATTGTTTCGAGTCAGACAGGAAGTTTTCAGTGAGCTGTTAACTGGAGATTCACTTCCACCAAATCTTTGAATCAGTCAGTTGTTCACTCTTGCATAAATGCGATCAGATCAGTCCAATTCATGAATGAATCCTTCAGTGTGATTTGTGAACTAAATTGAACATCATTATTGCATCTCAGAGCAGGTGTTGATTTTTATTTTTCATTTGGAAATCAAATGGAACAATATCGTTTTTTCGTATATCATTGATGCTTGAGTAACACGGGCTGAAATCTGTGCTGTTCTTTCAGAGACACTATCACCCTATGGTGAGGAAGTTTGCGGCTCATCTGATGAAAGGCGCCCCTAGTGAAGGGTCAGGTGCTCTCAGCATGGAGCTCAGCAGAAGGTACAGAAGCAACCGCCTCTTTTTCAGTGGTTCATTTTGATTAAGATGGATATGACGATTTTTCATTGTATTTCTCAGGACTCCAGTGCAGCTGTTTGAAGACTACAGTGTTAAAGACATGACCTTCAACCCTCCTGTTGCAGGACCGCCCTCAAAGAAAAAGGTCTTCTTTCCGTCAAGCTAACAATGCTTTTAATAGTTCTGTCCTGTAGTTTTATCTTCTAAATATTTATTCCGCTTGTGTTGCAGGAACATTTCACAATCGGTGATGCGTTTTTAGATTCGGAGCTGAAGACGCTGATTGATGCTGCGCTTCAAAATGAGCGCGAGCAGACGAGTCTAGACTTCACATCACAACACACAGAGCAGGAAACATCAATTTAAGAGCTGAAAAGCTGTTTTGTATACAATAAATGCTCCAAGATACCAGCAGAG
>NW_015616583.1:0-993 GCF_001515605.1 Sinocyclocheilus anshuiensis
AACGTGATTTTAGTTGTTTGGATTTGTTGTGGTATTGATGTGTAATGCTTCTGTCCTTTCTGATTTGGCTCTGAATGGAGCAGATAAAAAACAAGCGTTCCTAGGGGGCCCTTGAGAGCCCTCTATGTGATGGCAGAGACTTGATCCGTGCCAGCATCCCTCTCCAGGAGTGTTTGTGTGCGTTTCCTTAGCAGCAGGTAACCATAGGGTGATCGGCTCAAGCGCTTTGTCAACAGCGGTGTGTAATGATGCTGTTTAAACAGGCTGGTTGGACCCGACACCTGCGCACACACTTCTGACCAGAGATAAGACTGTGAGGGACAGTGTTCCCGTTAATCTGCACAGGGGCTCAACTGTGCTCTTCTGATGTTATTTCTCTGCAGACTGGAAGAAATATTCAACACTGAAATCAGACCCAAACATTTGTGAGAAAAGACAAGAGATTTATTGAATTTGAGTGGCCACTCGATTGTCCTTTGTAGGTCTATTAAGTCTATCTGTCTGTCTATTTATCTTTCGTTCTATCTATGTCATTCTGTTGTCCTTTCTAGCTGTCATTTTATCATTCTGTCATCCTTTCTAGGTGTCGCTCTGTCATCCTTTCTAGCTGTCGTTCTCTGTCGTCCTTTCTCACTGTCGCTTTGTGTTGTTCTGTCATCCTTTCTAGCTGTCACTCTGTCATCCTTTTTAGCTGTCGCTCTGTCGTCCTTTCTAGCTGTCGCTCTATCGTTCTGTCATCCTTTCGAGCTGTCGCTCTGTCGTTCTGTCGTCCTTTCTAGCTGTCTCTCTGTCGTTCTGTCATCCTTTCTAGCGGTCACTGTCGTCCTTTTTAGCTGTCGCTCTGTCGTCCTTTCTAGCTGTCGCTCTCTGCCATTCTGTTGTCCTTACTAGCTGTCGCTCTGTCGTTCTGTCATCCTTTCTAGCTGTCGTTTTATCATTCTGTCGCCTTTCTAGCTGTTGCTCTGTCACTCTATTGTCCTTTCTAGCTGTCGC
>NW_015616584.1:0-993 GCF_001515605.1 Sinocyclocheilus anshuiensis
GTATTACCAGTACATGGAGACCTACATGGGCCCGGCGCTGTTTGCGGTGAGTTCCCTGATGAGAGTTTCCCTCCTGACCAGCTTGATCTGAGAGTCCCAGGGCTCACTCCTGAAACCGAGATGATTGGTGTTCAGGGTGCTGCGTTTAAATCCGTTTTGTGTTGGACTGAAATATTAGGCCAGAGATTCATTATCCAGATATTTTATAAGGATAGTTCACCCAAAAATGAAAACTGTCACTTACTTATCCTCAGAGTAGCCAAAATATGCAAAAGAAGACATTTTGAAGAATAGTGAGAAAACACTATGGAAGTCGGTGTGGATCAGCAACCCACATTCTTTAAAATATGACCTTTTGTCTTCAACAGAAGAAGGAAAAAAAACTCATACAGGTAGGGCTGGGCGATATGACCAAAAAAATTATCACGATTATAAGAATGATCACAATTTTTCATCACGATAGATGTCTTATTTTTTTATTTTATTTTTTTTTCTCAAGTTTAAAGGCATATTTTTGCTTCTAAGTGAAAGATAAACTGTCCGTGTGGCGTGGCTCAAATGAGAAGCGCTCTTTCATTCCGCTTTTGGCGCATAAACATTATATTGAACATTTACCAAACTCTTGTTATCGTTTTATCGAAGGAAAATTATATTACGTTATCGATTTATCTCCCAGCCCTACATACAGGTTTAGAACAGCTTAAGGGCAGTTTTCATTTCTGGGTGGACTATCGCTTTAAACCGAAGTTGACAGTGGGCTGTGTCTTTAACACATGTGATGCATGGGTCCTGGGGCCAGCTGCATAAACTTAGCCACCATGCTATGACTGTGTCTTAAGAGCTAGTTTGACCAACTAGCAGCTGCCAAGGGGTAGTCAGCCTTACTCTTCCCATACAGATCACAATAGAGGCCATGAAGAGTGACATCGATGAAGTGGCCTTGCAGGGAATCGAGTTCTGGTCCAACGTCTGCGACGAGGAGATGGATCTGGC
>NW_015616585.1:0-993 GCF_001515605.1 Sinocyclocheilus anshuiensis
GAGCTGCAGGGGGCTATGCTGGGCCGACACGAGGAGGAACTCGCCGCCGCCAGGTACGCCGTGGAGAGCCTGTCAGCCCAGGTGACGGATTTAACCAATCTGCTGCAGAACCTGTGCCCTGAGCAGCCGGTGGTGCCTCAGCCATGTAACTCTCCAGAACCTCGCATAAACAATCCTCCTTGCTATTCTGGACAGCCCACTGAGTGCCGAGCCTATTTGACGCAGTGTGAGGTGGTTTTTTCCCTCCAGCCTATAACATATGCCGAGGATCGCTCCAGGGTTGCTTTTGTGCTCTCTCTCCTGACTGGGCGGGCTCAGGACTGGGACTGGGGAACGGCAGTGTGGGAGTCGGAGGCAGACTGCTGAGAGCGTTTTTCTTCGTTTAAGGAGATGATAAAGGTGTTTGACCGCTCTGTTCATGGTCGTGAGGCGTCTCGACAACTTGCAACACTTTGCCGGGGAACCGGACTGCTGCCGATTATGCAATCGAGTTCCGCACCCTAGCTGCCACTTGTGAGTGGGACGAGCCGGCGATCTGCCATCCCGCTTGGACCAGCTGGTGAAACTGGCCATCCTGATCGACAAGCGCTTTGAGACGAGCCATCGCGCCCGCACCCCCGTTTCTGAGTAACGGATGGTTTCGCCTGCCATCCCACCTCCAGTAGTGGCCTCATTTGTACCCGAGCCCATGCAGCTAGGGGGTCTGCGTATCTCTGCTGAGGAGCGTCAGCGCCGCATTACGGGGGGTCTCTGTATGTATTGTGGTGCTCCGGGGCATTTCGCCGTAAGATGTCCAGTAAAAGAGAGGGCTCGCCAGTAGACCGGGGAGTACTAGCGAGCGCAACTACCTTTTCCCCATCTCACAAGACACGTACGTCCCTCGAGGCCTGCCTACGCTGTGGGGGCTCCACTTTTCTCTGTGCGGCCCTTGTTGATTCGGGGGCTGAGGGGAATTTCATGGATGAGAGCTGGGCTATCGATCACGACATTCCT
>NW_015616586.1:0-994 GCF_001515605.1 Sinocyclocheilus anshuiensis
AGCCAATGGCGATTCAATTGCCAAGGTGTCCGTTGAGGGTTGGCTCCACAGATTATTTATAAAAAAAACAAAAACCTTTCTTACTGAGGAATGTTGAACACTTTTAAAAAGCGTTTTCTGAATTCAGTATTATCATTCAAAGCTGCACCACAAACTAAAGAAATTCTGTCATTATTTACTCATCTGCACATCCAGATGTCATTCCAAACCTGTATTCTGTTAATTGTTTCCATGGAATACAAAGCGATAATTTTGACAAACCTTCATGGAGTTACGTACTTGCTGTACTTACTGTAGAATTTAAATTTTTGGGTGAACTATTCATTAAATAATCTTGCTTTAAGTATTCCCATGGTGAATTCTCATGCCTTTATACAGACACAACCAACTTGGTGAGTTACTATGGTATTTCATAAGCTACAAAGACAAGATAAAATCTCAAAAGAAACGCTGAACAAGATGACCCAAGAGGATGTACTATCCCTTTGAAGACTTTAAAATCTGAAATTCCTTTTAGTTCCACTAGAAGGCAGAGCATAATGTTCATGACAAAAAAACAAAAGGTGACTATGGAAGCCTATGGAAGGGTGGACTGAGAAGTGAACAACCTTTAATTCAGTGTACAACTCACCTCTACAAACAGGAAGCATGGCACTATATATTTACTTCTCTTAACTCCTCCCCTCCCCACAATCCTCCTTCTGTCCATCTCTTCTGTCTTCAGTATATCAGTCAGAGACCTAGAACAAACACAGGCATGAAACAATAATTTCAATGAGATTATCTCGCTAATTCAGTTGGATTGTTCATGTGGACAACATTTTAGATTGAATGCATGTATGTTATCATCTAGAGCGTTGCAGTGATTACATATTTTTGTAGGCCAACCTGTAGGTTCACATCACCCTGGTTGCTTTGATAAAATCCCAAAAGGATTTTTCCACTGGCATTTGGATTATTGCAGAAAATAAGCTCTGTGACCAACAAAAGTTTA
>NW_015616587.1:0-994 GCF_001515605.1 Sinocyclocheilus anshuiensis
ATTCATACAACAAAATATTCTGGGGGCCATGAAATTTCAGTGAAACTCATCAAAAATGCTAGTGGTGGCTGGCAACTTTTTTCAAAAACGTTGGTGGGGAAAGAGTTAATTTTGCATAATAAGTGCCCTTTAAAACATTTAACAGTTGTGGGTTCAACATTTTTATTTTCTTTCTTGGGTTAGTTATGTCAGCTTCTTGTCTCTGTGCCCAAATGGTCAAAACGTCATAAAATGCATAAACTTGTGAATTTTGTCTATGATATATGTTTATGAGTATATCAAGCTTTTCCATTCAGATTTTACTTATAGCGATGCTTGACTTAGCAAACATTACTAATAGGCAACTGTGTGCTGTTTTAATGCATTTAATGCTTTGACCTGCTATTCAACCTGTTGCTGTTCTCAGATGTCGACTGCATCTACTGTATCTGTGTGCTGCAAATAAATGCCATTGGTAAATTGAACAGCTGGGGCACTTTTATATTTCCAACCGCCTGTTTCTGTTCATAATGTTTTCCTGTGAGTGACATAATAAAATTCCTGATAATACTCAACCGCAGCTCTGGGGTGCTTGTTACTCAACAAGCATCTTTTTTAAATTACTCTCTTATAAGGCCATCTGACTGAACCTGAACTGTGCTGTTTGTTGGTTTTCAGAGTCTGTTAATTGTTTACATTGATTAACCTTTTGTGCTCAACGCAAAACTTGTTTCATTCACCATACTATGTTGTTTTTAATGTCAAATACTTAAATTTACCCAATTACTTTAATCAATATTTTAATCAAAATTTGTCAATAACAATAGACTGTTAAAAATTCTATCTAAATTATACAAAACAGGAGCTGCAATATTATGACAAAAATCATTATTAAAGACTATAGCTCTTTATATTGTAATAAGGATTATTAATATTGATATAGAAAACAATGTTTTTGCTACGTTCACATTCTGGCTTCACAGACAAACATGTCGGTCCATGACGTTAGTCTAGT
>NW_015616588.1:0-982 GCF_001515605.1 Sinocyclocheilus anshuiensis
TTTCTCGCTCCAGGCAAAATCATGCAACTCCTCTCCGCATCGCTCACATACTCTGGTGTGTTTGCACGAGTATGTTTATGTGTTTGCCAGTATGAATTTATCAGACGGCTTTGATCAATTCATGCCCGCCAACTGTGAAATGCATCTTTCCCTTAACATGTCTTATTTAAACGTCGCATTTAACTGCATTTAACCTCATGCTGCTCAGAGATTGGCCGAGATCACTGCCGTTTCACACACACACACACACACACACATGCTCGTATCTCAGTAACCCCCCTGAGGCTTTTTGGCATGCACATTTTGATATTCAGACTCTTAATGAACCTTACGCCAACACAAGCAACTTCATAGCATTCAAATCTTATGCTGATGTATCAATGGTAAAGCGACCTATGGCTGTTTTCAGCATAGATAACACAACCTGCTGCCAGATTTCACGTTATCAGTGTATGCAGTGGCACTTTTATCTTCTAAAACTCAGCTCCGTTCCCTGCTGTGACAGTTTAGGCAGAAGCGCACAGGATCTGGGGGGAAAAGCTTATATTTGTTGAAACTGTTTCCATCTGCAGCTTCCCACTAGCTAAGTTCATTTTGTTAATGGTGTTTTCTGTAAATCAAATCGAAATACATTTTCATATGAGGGCTACAGCCCATACAGCCAGTTTTATGCCATGAAAGCTTTTCAGATTTTGCTGCATTTAAATGCTGCTTTTTGTAAACCAAGTCATAATTACATGGAAATAGATCTATAATTCTATAAACAGGCCCCCACAGAATCAACAGAACTTTGCAGAATTGAAATACCCGTCATTAAAGTTCTACAGATCCCTTGTTTATCCATTTATTTCATGTTTTAGAATTTTATTTTGTTTATTTTTATTTCTGCTACCAATAAGGGTAGTATTCCTAGATCTGATTAATCCATTTTTATCTTAACAGATTGTGTGTGTGTGTGTGTGTGTGTGTGTGTGTGTGTGTG
>NW_015616589.1:0-993 GCF_001515605.1 Sinocyclocheilus anshuiensis
TACACCAAATACACAAAATAATGATCTTTAAAATAGCATCATATACCCCTTTAAGAAAAACAACCGCGTTGACGTAAACATGACGCAGGCCTTATTTACATGGCGTTTTTTCAACTATAGCGCCGACTAGTGTTTCCTTATAAAGTGTAGAAACTGTAGAATTAAGTAACATTAAATCACATATCGAACTTTATATGTACATAACATTTTCTATGAAGTCTGTTTTGCTTTATATACAGCCATGTTGTTTAAATTAGTAGCTTTAAAATTAAATGCCCTTTTTGTTTAAGATGTTGTAAATAAATATTTGATGTGTGTTTATCAAAGTCAGAGCGTGTGGTCTGTTGGTTGTGAAACTGTCAATCGGTTGTTAAATATTATTAATATTAATAAAAATATCCATTTACATTTGTTTTCATTCATTGTCATTTTGTCAGATCTAATGTATTACAATTAGACAAACATTCTGTGCATATTTCAGATTTATTTATATTTAACATTTAGATTTAAATAGAAGATTTCGATTTAGATGAAACATTTAGCCTAGATTTAGCTTTTATTTTTATATAGTAGCCTAATATAGTAATAAAAAAAAATAGCATAAAGCTTATTTAGGTAAATCTTGCAAAATGTATTTATTTTGGTAGTTAAATCTGACAGAATTTGACCAGTTTTTCTTACACATTTTATTTTACAAACGGCGTCCCGTAATTTTGTAACTAAATAGGACGTAAATAACAACAACAACAAAAATACATAATTTATGCATATAAGATGACATCTAATGTTACGTTCATAACGCAAATTACCAAATCATTCTACAGCGAGGGCTTAGCTCATGAATATTAATTACGTAATGTGACATCCGCCCGATAGAGCTAACTGATTGGCCGCAATTTTGGTAACTGAACGCCCACATAGCAAGGAACGAATCCTGTGGCTATGAATATTAATTAGATTAAGTCAGTCCGGCTGTTTGGTAAATCGCGAAAG
>NW_015616590.1:0-994 GCF_001515605.1 Sinocyclocheilus anshuiensis
ACTAAAATATTAAACTAAATTAAAACTGAAAATATAAAAATAAAAGCTAGTTCAAAATTAATAAAAATGTGACACTTTATAATAAGGTTCCATTAGCTAACATTGGTTTATGCATTAACTAACATTAACTAACAATGAGCAATACATTGTTACAGAGTTTATTAATCCTTGTTAACATTAGTTAATAAAAATACAGCTATTCATTGTTAGTTCATGTTAGCTAAGGTCCATGAAATAATATTAGCAGATACAACTTTGGATTTTAATAATGTATTAGTAAATGTTGAAATTAACATCAACTTCATGTTAACTAATATATTTAATTAATGTTAACAAATGGAACCTTATTGTAAAGTGTCATATAAAAACTATAATACTAAAAAAACTATAAAAACTGTAATAGTATATACATAATACTAAAATAGAACTGTACCAGGCTGACTTTTTTTTTCACATGTTTTGCACTGATTTGGGGGAAATGGCTTTAAACATAGTAAAATGTGTTAAATCTAGCTGAAAACACTATGGAATTGGCTAAAATAATTAATGAGCGAGCACAGAAGGACTTTTTGTGGCGCTCTGGGACCTGGCAGATGTTCAGCTGTTTCTTTAGTTTCTTTCTGCATGCTGACATTTCACAGAATCCTCAATAAATCAGAAAAGTACTAGGATTGCAAAAGCAATTTAGATAGGTGTATTAGCACTGGCTCACCCAAGCTGAGTAGATGAAGCAATTTATTAGTCAAAGGTAATGACCTCTGCAAACTAAAGGTTAGCTTTCATCATGCTCAAACAGTGCTAATGAAGGCGGATGAAGATAAGGGAGCTGAAAAGAGCGGTAACATGAGGAAAGACTTCACTGTCCTGAGGTTTCCCACCCCCTCACAGTCTATTCTCTCTCTACAATGCACTGTAGAGACCGCAGCTGGTGCTGTGCCAAAGTGCCACGGCTCAGCTCAGCCTGTGGGCACTGTGAGAGAGCCATTGCCAGCAG
>NW_015616591.1:0-994 GCF_001515605.1 Sinocyclocheilus anshuiensis
AGGCTTGATAATTGGCACAGCATACGACTGTCATGTCAAAAAGGGACTCAAATCGAATACTGAAATTGCACTGTATTTTTTTCACAACATTTCAGCATAGTCTAACCTTAATTGACAATCATCAGCCACTTGAGCTCAACAGATATTTTGTTATTTTCTGATATTCCAATGCAGGCCTACATATTAGTATAGTTAAAAGTATTTCTTACCTAAAATTGTTAATTTTGTTCCATATCCAAAGTGTGCCTGGTAAGCATTGTCACAGTGAGATGGTGTGTGCAAATTTATGACATAAGCTATGGGTACAAATTATTTAAAGTATTTGGGTCTGATTTGGAGGCACCTTCCCTACTGCTGTCATAGTTTAGTCAAAATGGAGTATGAAAGGTATAGGCCAGACAATATGAGCATTGGTCAGTAGTCACATTTATACATTAAAGCAATCTTAACTAAATTACCTAAAACAAACTTACCTAAAACTGTCAGTTTTGTTCCATTTCCAAAGTATGCTTGCCAGCCAGAAGCACATTGTTTCAGAGTACTCCGAAATTTGCATTAGAATTCTATTTTTTTTTTCCCATGATCATGTAAAAGTCTGTTAATTCTATAATAGTTGTCTCCCAGGAGGCTGTTCAATGTAAAAGCATGTAAATCCAAAATATACATTGATTTGCTACAAGGTAAATTATCAAATTATCCAGGCAAGTCCAACGTCAAGTATCCACATGTATTTACCGCTGATAAAATTTGTACAAATTCATAAAAAATGTGGTAATTGCTCAAAATATGAATAACCCTTCTCTAGATAGATATCTATAATATTTCATGTTGAAATCCATTAGAAATGTTTGCAGTGTTTGTATTCATTGTCTCTGTCTAATTGACTGTACATGGAGGGAGGTTTTTGTACAGCAGCTCTATGGGAATGTATCACTGTGGCCCCCTGTCTCCACGGTGCTAAAACATTATACAAAAACAAAAAATTATCTTTCTC
>NW_015616592.1:0-971 GCF_001515605.1 Sinocyclocheilus anshuiensis
TGATAACGTGACGGTTACAGGCTCAATCCCCAAAAAAAAAAAAGAGGTAAACCAAAACTTGCAGAGTTAGTGTGATTACAATCCTGCACTCAAATAAAGCAAAGCCACTGAACCTCAAGCTACTGCCTTCGATTTAACTTGAGTGTAAAACATCAACAGTTAAATCCTATAGAAAACAATCAAATACCCAGTGAATTTTGAACAGCTGCTTTACCCATTACTGGATTTTATCATGTTGCTGAACATTCTCCACGATGGAGATTGATTGAACACGATGTAAATGCACATGAAAATTAAAACACTTTGTTTTCTTTTCTCACTTGACTATCAGCTTTGCATGTTTTATCTTGGGACATTTGTGCATATTGTGTAGTGTTTACTGTGGTTAAAGAAGACAAGAGTCCCACAGCTAAGCACAGTTTTCACTGAGTCTTTTTTCCTTTCAGTGTTACCACAAACTGCTGAGCCAGGCTGAGACAAATCAACCACCACAATACTCAAGCTAGACAGAGTGTCCTCTTTATTGTTCACTTTCTTTCAGAGAAAGACACCTTCCTGAACTCAAAGAAACTACCATAAAAATCAAGCTAAAGAATATTGCAAACGAAATAACCACTTTCAAATATACAAATTAAAAAACATGAAACAAAATGGTAGTAATCCCACCAAGGGATAGACAAATATAGCCAAATCAGCAGTTATGAATCCTGGCCTTTTAAAAAATGTCAGGATTCAGAAATTGGGTAAAACTTCCTGATTTTTGGCAAATTAACACAAATTCATGTGAAAACCTCCTACTGAGCTGTTTCATCACCAGGCTTCAGAACAAGACTGACTGGGACAAGATCAGCCACTTTATTTACTTTCCTGTTTGAACAAGCTAAATCATGTCTAGGTTTTGTTTGAACAAATCAAACTAGGGCTATTAACACTTTCTCACACACACACACACACACACACACACACACACA
>NW_015616593.1:0-995 GCF_001515605.1 Sinocyclocheilus anshuiensis
ACACCAGGGTTTCCCAAACTGGGCTTAATGTAAGAACTGCAGTGGTTTTATGAGTTAATGAAAATCTAATAATTAATTTACTCTTAAAAATGTAAAACAAAAATAATTTAAACACTTGAACACTAAAAATAGAAACATTTTATTTGTTTACCTGCATGTCAATGTGACCATTAACTGATATCAGAGCACTGTAAACATGTGAATCATGTGTTGTTAAATTATTAACTAAACTATTTTATTTTAAGGAGTTTGGCTGACAAAAAACATTTGGGAATCTCTGCATTACATGAACAAACGTTCATAAACGTGAAAACAACAATGACATTTTTTCAGGTTTGAAATATTTGTCTGGAATTCAAGTTACTGAAGGTCACGGAATATGATGACGACATTGTGTTTCACAGCTATACGTCACCAGAGTTTAGTAACTTGCATAATTATTTGTTTTGTACATGGTCTGATTATAGGCTGAATATAGTCAAAGCAAAATGGTATGACACATAGTAGGACATTTGGAAAGGAAAACTTAAAAGAGAAAAAAGAAGAACTAGGGAGAATCAATAAATTATGATAAATTTACTGCCACTGTGTTAATATGTAATCAATAAAAAAGTAACCTAAATATTCACAAATTTTAAAATGTAATTTGATTACGTAAACCAAATTACATGTAATCAGTTACAACCCAGCACTGACCGTACTAGATCATCAGCACAGCTCAGCCTACCCGTGGAGCTGATGACAGGAACGCCTTGAGTCTCAGAGGTTAAAGAAACAACCTCCATATCGTCAAGTGGCAACCAGGGCGGCTGGCCCACCTCAAGCTCCAGCTTCCTCTGAGTGGCCAGGCAAGACGGCATGAGCGCCTCCCGAATTAAGCTGTCCATGTCGGTCACCGAGCCCGAGCTCAGCCCAGTGCGCTCCTCTTTACTGGTGGTGACCTCTTTGAACTGCCAGAGGTCACTGCACCACTTCTGCCCGAAGACTTTGTCCAG
>NW_015616594.1:0-995 GCF_001515605.1 Sinocyclocheilus anshuiensis
GTCTCCAATCTTAATATTGGAGTCCAGACTTGAAGGTCCTGAAATCACATGGAGGTCTGAGTGTTTGATGGAAGACTCTCATAGATTATTCTCTCATGGATCAAATTTTGTTGTTTTAAACACTTTGTGCCTCGTTCTACAGATGGACAACTGTTTTGCTAAAGTAGACTCTTTAGATATATACTGCTTGGAGTCATATTCACTCTTAAAAATGAAGGCATTGATGGTTTCATGAAGAACCATTAACATCCATGGAATCTTTCCATTGCACAGAAGGTTCTTTATATTATTAAAATATTCTTCAATCTAAGATAATATGGTTCTTCTATGGCATCTTTGGCATAGAACATTTATGCTGAACCTTTATTTTTAAGAATGTTTCTGCTGAAGCTGCTACTTAAAACATTTATTTACCAATCTCATCATCATTAGTTGCTTGCTCCATTTCAGTGAGAATTCCTTTCCAGTTCGCATGTCCAGGAAAGTCAACAACCACACTGTCATCACTTTTAATGTCTTAACAGAGAACAAGTTCATATTGTAACACCTTTTCTTTAGTGAGAATTGCTTGATAAATTATTTACAGTATATGAGGGAAAAAATACAGATCTTGCCTTTTACCAATCCCACACTCTTATGAGTGACGTTTCTACCCCAGTTATGTTTTGGGGTAGTAACTGAAGGTTTCACTCTGACTTTGTCTCCAACCTTGATGTTGAATGGATCGTTTTTGGTTGACAAATCTGAAACAAGTACAATATTACAAACTGCTCAGATGCAATGTGCTATTCTATAAGTCAGATGTTCTACATATTTCTGTAGGGTTTTTTTTTTATGAATATGGTAGATTACCTGAACCAGCACTGGTCACATGCTCCATTTCTGAAACTACACCAGTCCAGTTTCTTTGTTCGGGGAAATCTACAGTCAACAAATCATCCTGAATTTCTGCAGAAGTATTTATGTATATATATAAAAAAAAAAAATCAGTAATG
>NW_015616595.1:0-995 GCF_001515605.1 Sinocyclocheilus anshuiensis
ACAGATATATACATATATACAGATACATGACGCGAATATACATACACTCACAGACATATGATGCGCCAGCCAGTGTTATCAGAAGAAATAAGCTCAATAATTCGCTCATTTACAGTTCTACACTTATGATGATTGAGGAAGATTAAATGAGAGTGATAAATATGATGAGTCTGCAATCAGAAAAAGCCAAATGAGGGAAGATTATGTGAGGAATACTGCTAAAGGAGTGCCAGAGAGCTGTGTAATAAACTATTAAAGGGACAGTTCACTCAAAAACCATCATTCTGTCTTTATGTACTGGCTCTCGTGTTGTCTCTCTCAGCACTGAAACACAGTCAATGGTTAATGCAGTGTTGTCTGGCTCCCAGCGTTCCTCAAAACATCATGTTTTGTGATCCGCTGAAGAAAGAAAGTCAAACAAGAGCTGTAACGCTGCAGGTCCTTCAGTGCTGATTGTGTGTGTTGTGTTCTTGTAAATGCTCTGGTGCTCGAGACTGATCTGAGCTCCACAAACATGCTAAAATAACATTTGGATTCAGCTCTCGAACAGTTCCTCTCAGAAAGCCGATGCTAGACGGCCGGTGATTAGAGCTAGAAGATCAGAACATCCAGCAGCCGCGGCTCTAATGGCCAGCAGATGTTGGGCTTGTCTCCGCAGGACAGCGCTCCGGACTCTTGATGCACTGAAGCAGAGTCATGGCCTGAAGCGCTCGAGATTACCTCCGTGTAAACCAGACAGTGTTCTGAAATATAAACCGTTTGCTGTTTCTTTGACGGATGCTTTTGCCTGGCAGATCTGTCTGTAGCACTCACCATCACCAGCAAAGACGCCAGAGTTACTGATGTGTTTGTCTCTTTAGATCCACCACCACAACTTTCATTCCCTGGAACCCTCAGGCCATCTGAGATCAGCATGAGCTTGTGTTTATGTGTGTTTATGGGAACTGATTTGAAATGTAGCACTGCATCAGTGTCTCAGCAATGGATGCTCTGCA
>NW_015616596.1:0-995 GCF_001515605.1 Sinocyclocheilus anshuiensis
GACACAGGAGAGGATGAAGAAATGGGAACATGAGAAGGTTGTTCTTTCATTCTTCTTTCTTTCTGACCCTTTAACCCATAATACGATGTGTGTCCTCCTTCTGGGTGTGTGTTGTCCGTGGAGAATGACCAGCAGAGTGAATTATAGTGCCAAACCCTTCTGGAACACTCTCCAAAAAAAAACAAAAACGAAATCAAGCAGTGAGTTCATGAGATGCATAAGCTGTTCTTACTCCTAGACACCAGCTCAACTTTGACTTTGTTCTCAGAGACTCCAGACTCTGTGTTCACATAGCACACACATGCTCTGATATGTTACAGAATGGTCCAGTTCTCTTTGGTAAAAACGTTTTCCAGACCAGCTCTATCCTCTGGACATTTTATATATGGTAGAGATTTTGCTATATCTTTACACCTTAGTAGGCATTTTCACACAGCAAAAATGAGCTGGACTTCGTTATTTACACATGACAGCATCAAAAACACATGTACGAGAACAAAAACTCAGTAAGACACAAGAGAAGTAAAAAGTTGTTATTAAAGTGTATAACATGATGTTGAGATGTTACATTAATACATTTCAAATAAAAACTATCCATTTTACATAGTAGTTTGTATAGTAGTTGCAAGTATTACATAATTTGAAGCTGTTTTTGCACTAATGCCAGACCTGTCATTCATTTGTTATTAATAATTGTATTTTTTGGTTTGCATCTGTACAGTTACAATTAA
Source organism: Sinocyclocheilus anshuiensis (assembly GCF_001515605.1). Lineage (NCBI taxonomy): Eukaryota > Metazoa > Chordata > Actinopteri > Cypriniformes > Cyprinidae > Sinocyclocheilus > Sinocyclocheilus anshuiensis. The sequence continues at coordinate 732 of NW_015616596.1, forward strand.
AAAATAGAAAGTAATTAAATGAGATGAAGTACCTGTCAGCTGTAAAGCATTTAATTCATCAGATTATCCCAAACTAGGCCTTACAAAGTGGTTATTTATTATATAAACAGTAATTTCCGCTGCAAAATAAATGAAAAACGGTTCTATATCGTTAATCGTGACACTCAAATATTCCTCTCTGGCAAGCAGATCTAGTGCAGATCTTAAGTGTGTGTGGTCCTGTATGGAGCTCCCAGCGCTTATAAAAAGAAGAGACTGGTGCTT
>NW_015616597.1:0-994 GCF_001515605.1 Sinocyclocheilus anshuiensis
ACACACACACACACACACACACACATAAACACATAATTTTATATTTTATAAAATTGTATAAAATTATACTTTTTATGTAAAATTTTAAACTTGCAAGTGTATAAAACATAATTTTTATTTTATTTTTTATATATTTTGGTTGCTATATAGAATTCGGTGATTGGTAAAGCTGTACCCACCAGACTCAGCCACTTCTGAAATTGGGACGTTCTGTTCATAAGACATGAAGCCGAGAATCGAGAAGATGGCAAAACCAGCGACAAAACTGGTTCCGCTGTTCAGGAAACACAGGGCCAAAGAATCCCTAAAAACAGTCAAACACGAAGAAAAAGCTTATGTTATGAAAAAGTGCCTGCAAAGATGAAAGCAATTTGAAGTGATTGGATTTCAAAGGGTGAAACCATGTGGTCCAGATGAATCACAGCGCTACATATTTCTCAAGTTTAGGAGTTTATGTGCTTACTCACTGGAAAATGAGAATCTCAGCTGTTTAGTCGAATATAAAGCAATGGCGTGTGGCAATAGAATGAAATTCAGAAGAGCAACGAGAAACAATGAGACAAACAAGTTTCCTTTCTCTCCTTCCCTCATTCTGTCATAACACACGGTCTGATGAGGGACTTGTGTGAAAAAAAAAACTATTTTCCAGACAACATTTTTTCTACAGTACCAAAAATTGGCTCTTATTCAGAACCGGTTCTTTAAAAAAAAAGAAAGAAAAAAAAAAGATATTGAACCAAATGATTATAAAGAGTCAAATCTTTTTAGTGAATCAAACACAGTTTAAATCAGAGATTTAAATCAGTGTAGTTAGTGAACCATTGTTACTTACAGTCAAAGATTCACACGTTTTTTTTTTCTGTGTATCTTATAAATATGAATGAATGCATGTTTTTATTTAGCTGCTTAATATATACTTAAGGACAATTATTGGATTGCATTTATGCCGCCTCTAAAAAGACTCAAAAACTGTTTATATTGACTCATTATTGTA
>NW_015616598.1:0-995 GCF_001515605.1 Sinocyclocheilus anshuiensis
TGCTTGTGAAACCTGTTTGGTAACATTAGTAGGGCCAGTATGAGATCAGAAAGTGAACAGCCCAGCAACCGTATAGCAACTGCATAATAACCAAAGCATTGTAGTGGCAAATTTGCACAGGCAAATACCACTCATATTTTTTTTTTCAGAAAATATTAAAATCAAGCTATTTATGACAGGAAACCATGAAAACTTTGGATTAAAAAGCTCTGAAGTTTGCTGAGGGCAAACAGCTTAATTGATAGAAACCCAAAGCACATTAAGTTGAAGGGGCTCGTTACACTTCGCCTACACCACCGCTTTTGTTTGTCTGCATTTGGCTTGTTTTGCTGTTTTTCTCGTTTTCCTGAAGGATTTCCAAATGAAAAATCAAGATCTGATTTATGCAATAATCAGATATGCAAACACAGCTCGTTTTTTCTCCTCGTGACTGCAAATGGGAAATTGATGGCAATCAGCGTCGGCGTCTGTGTTCCTGCGTTCTGCCTGCTGATTTTCATTAAGAATCCATTGTTGCCCCTTTTGGTGTGAAGCGAGGAAGGGTGGAAACAGGGTTGCGTATCGCCTCAATATGATTTACCATTCAGGATGGTGGTGCTCGGGTGTTATATATCACTTCCTTTTTGTCTCTATTCGCCTCTTTGGTTTCGTTTGGCTGATTTACTTGGCTTTCTTTGGTTGTGACAAGTGCTAAAAATGGATCTTCTGAGGCCACAGCCACACTGTCAATAACACTTGAAGAAAGCCAGCCAGGAGGGACCAGAGTAGAGGTGGTGTGTACATGCGTGTATGTGTCAGTCTTTCAGAGGGTAAGATACAGCTAAGACACTTGTTTTTCCCGCGGTCCAGGCAGGTTGTCTTGCTTAAGGCCACGGCTCTTCCTTCCGCGGTGACAGGCTGATAGTCAAGGTGACGCGCCTTCAATGTTCAATGCAGGAAATTTGTCAGACTGTGGGGCCCTCCACTAGGCCTTTGTTTACACCTCTTTCCCCTCG
>NW_015616599.1:0-977 GCF_001515605.1 Sinocyclocheilus anshuiensis
CCAGCAGTCGCTCTGACTCCCTCCGTCTGAAGAAGCGTAACGTCGTTGTATCTCTCTCACACCGCACACCGACTGACTTCTTATCTGAACCCAATCTAAATTAGTAAACCATATCCAGGTTTATTAATTTGCACCGTGCGTACCCGTGCGTAAAATGACAATGTATTTATTCTCAATGACCTCGGATGTGGTAAATAATTAAGGACTTGCTTATATGCAGCTTCTTTTTAAAGGCTGCTATATTTAAATCAATACTGTAGTAGCTGTTATGAATATGAAGGTCTTCTGACTGTTCCGAGAAATGACTTGAAGTCTGCTGTCCAGCATGGTGTGGTGGGGTTGGGGTGATATTGTGTGATTATTCAGATGGCTTTCAGTGTGGGACGCCTCTCAGTTGGGCTTTCACCGTTCAGGAGTGTATTGAAGGGGGCGTGGTCTATGCGGGGGCGGGGTTATGACACATTGAGCGTTTATTAGAGGAGCGGTGCTTGTGTCGGGGGAGTGGTTTACTACAGGTGATCATTTTAATCCTCGAGTCTAGACTAGACAGACAGACTAACATCTACCAAACAGTAATAATAATAATAATAATTTATGGTCTTTTTTTTCCTCACAAAACATATATTTGTGACTTTTAGCTGACGCTTAAAAATCACTCATGTTAAACTGCTATGACCAATGCATGTGGGCCGATATTTATTAAGAACACAGACTTTAAAATAATAATAACAATGCAATAATTAGGTCTACTACACATTAGTATTGATGTATTGTAATTAATTATACATGTAGAATGGAGTCAGTAAAGTGCTACATTATCTTTTTGAAATCAATTTTAATCAAGAGTCACTAGTCTAATCATTACTGAGTGATGTACAGTAATGTGGTCAATAAAGACTTATGATTAAATCTATTTTTAAAAATGAATTCCTACACACGTATGAGTTACACACACACACACACACACACACACACAC
>NW_015616600.1:0-995 GCF_001515605.1 Sinocyclocheilus anshuiensis
GCCAATGGCGATTCAATTGCCAAGGTGTCCGTAGAGGGTTGCAACCCCAAACTTTTAAACTGTAGTGTATCTTTGACCAGAATTCACATAATCTGTCACTGTCCCTTGAAATTAGTTCTATGATGTTATAAATCTTAGTTTCTGTATACAGTGAAATATCCAATTTTAGCCAATAAATATCCAATATTGGCTAATTGTGATAAACTACAAAATCTGTTAATACCTCATACGGAGTTAATATATAGTGTGCATCACATATTACATAGTTTACTACTTATTGCATGCTTTTTGTAATAAGAAATGTCAAAAGTACCTGTACTTTGCTACCATGATGACACTTAGGTCTCAAACTTGATAAAATAGTGTGTTGAATTACATATTAGTTTTTCCTGTGATATCAAAATTGGTATTGAGAGTATTGAAATTTACCAAGATTGGTATTGAATACTAATATTTTGGTGTCATGACAACCCTTATGCTTTTCTTCTAGTCCATGCTGGGATCCAGGCTTCCCCAGAATGATGTACAGAAAATGGAGCCAATCAGCACACCCCGAATTGCCCCTTTGTCCAGTCAGATTTCAGGGACCCTGAACAATGGCACTGCATATGTTGAAACCTCTGCTCTGGTGCCTCTTGAATCTACACTTGTGACCCTGAATGAACCCAAGGAGACCCCTGTTACAGCAACTCATCGTAAGTACTATGCATACACTCTAGAATTGCCCAGCCTGTACTCTTACATGATGTACACATGCACTGGAGGTTATTGGCTGTTGCATCATGTCTTGAAATCAGTGTGGTTTTCCTTCACACTCTCTAACGTTTTTGAACACATTCTCTGCCAAAGTTTAAAGTTGCCCCTATTATGCCATTTCCAATATTGCCTTTCATGCATTGTGTAATGTAGCTGTATGTGAATGTAAACGATCTGCAAAGTCGTAAAGCTGCAAGTGCACGATAAATAAAGTTATTGTCTCCCAAAATAAAGAATCG
>NW_015616601.1:0-995 GCF_001515605.1 Sinocyclocheilus anshuiensis
CTTCTTCTGAATCAGAAAGAGAGTTGTCATCAATTAACGGAACATCAGGACTCTGTCGTGTTCTAGGTCTTGAGATGGATTTGTTTAGTGTGGGTGTTTCAACCTCTGGAGATGGTAAAAATCCACAGGGGAGCAAAAGGTCTCTGTGAAGAGTACGCAGAGGACCGTCCTTTCTCTCCGGACGAACGGTGTAAACTGGCAAATCAGCTGCCTGATTCACTACAACATACACCTCAGACTCCCACTTGTCTGCCAACTTGTGCTTCCCACGTAACCTAACGTTCCTTACCAACACTCGATCACCAATCTCCAAAGAGCAATGAGTTACAGATTTGTCAAACCTAGCTTTGTTCCTTTCTGCACTTTCTGACATACCACGTGATGCAAGTAAATAGCTCTCTTTCAGATTGGTTTTCAGGTGCTTGACATACTCCGAGTGAGACTGACGTGGGCTATCATTAAACGGCAATCCAAAAGCAAGGTCAACAGGTAACCTGGGTTGACGCCCAAACATCAATTCATATGGAGTAAACCCAGTAACCTCATGTCTTGTGCAATTGTACGCATGAGCTAATGGCTTTACAAAATCTCTCCAATGAGTCTTGTCTTTTTCTTCTAAGGTACCCAACATACTGAGCAAGGTCCTATTGAAGCGTTCGACAGGGTTTCCCCTGGGATGGTAAGGGGTTGTTCGAGTTTTCTTAACACCTGCCATTTCACAGAGCTCTTTAATGGTGCGCGATTCAAAATCTGGGCCCTGATCGCTATGAAGGCGCTCAGGGAACCCATAGTGCACCACAAAGTTCTCCCAAAGGCATTTCACTACCGTTCTTGCTTTTTGGTTGGGTGTAGGGACTGCCACAGCGTACTTGGTAAAGAAGTCGGTGATTACCAAGATGTCTCTTGTATTACTTTTGTCTGGTTCTAATGAGAGAAAGTCCATACAGACTAACTCTAATGGTCTTGTGGCTTGAATATTAACCAATGGTGTAGCT
>NW_015616602.1:0-995 GCF_001515605.1 Sinocyclocheilus anshuiensis
AAATATTAGATGGAAACTGATGGAGCAGGAATAAAATAAGTTTAATTTGAAGTACTTAAATCACTAAAACTTAAACAAAATCACCAAAACATAACCTAAAATTAAAATAAAAACTGAAAATATTAAAATAACAACTAATTAAAAAAATATTAATAAATACTATAAAACTGTATAAATAATATTAAAACAACACTGGTTTATACAACTTTTGAATTGCCCAAATAGTTCTTTTTAAACAAGTAAACCAAACATAAAATGTCTAAATTCTGCTCATTCTTTGTCGTTTAGCACAAGAACTCCAACACGGTCACAAAAAAAGCTCTAAAATTAGAAACCGACAAGAAGACAATTATGACGGTATTCCCTGAGCTGTAATTGCCTCACACAGGAAATGCAACACAAATGGAGACATTTCCTCTCGAGGTTGGCTATCTGAAGGCAGCATCACGTGCCAGCCATCTTATAGCTGAATAGATTGTACTCTTGATCCGCCCCCCTCGCAGACAATTTGCAGCTAATGGATGCATTTGTGTGCTTGTTAGACATCGTCCTCAAGGAATTGATGCGCTGCTGAAATTTCCCTTCTGCACTGAAAACAGTCCTTTAATGCGCCACAGGGGCTTTTGATTGGTTTTGTGTACTCGTCACACAGGTCCGTGCCATTAACTCACAGATAATCTCACCATCTGAGTATGGCGAGGAAATAAGAATTCCGTTTTGGAATACATTTGAATTTATTCCCTTTTTTTGTAATATCGCTTAATCATGGTTGGTTTTACAGTTTTGAATTGGATACTGCAAAATATTTACATCCAAATTTGGCATAATAAGTGGTTTTTAGGGTGTTATGGGTGGTTTCTCATATTTGTTCAGATTCCCACTTGTCATTTTGACTGAAAATTTCATATTCGTGTGTTTCAGTGGGCATCTGGAGAGCCTCCTGTTTCCGCCTCCTTGTGTTGCTTTACTACCATGAGCAGTTCCACTCCATCCAC
>NW_015616603.1:0-995 GCF_001515605.1 Sinocyclocheilus anshuiensis
CGCTCCCCTGTAATGGACCGATCCATTGTCTTTTTAGTTGTTCTTCCGCGCATGCGCAGCAGCCTCTTGCCATCCGGGAGGGTTTTTGTGTCGCTTTCGTTTCTGCCATTGTCTTGCTTTGTTCTTGGGTTCAAAAAGCCGTTTTTTATCTGCATTCATTTCGGTAAGTCCTTCATTTGTTTTATATATCTATAATGAGCGTATACAGCGTAATCTTGAGTTGTTGCAAACCCGTGTTTTAAAAGGATGGCCGTTTTTAGGCTCACGTTTGTGATCAGCTGTGTAAGTTAAATCATGATGGCGGAGCTCGCGACATGATGGCTATTAAATAAAAACAATATAATGTTTTGTCCTTTCTGTTTTTTTATTTGATATCTGTTAATTATTATTTCGTTTGAATTTGAAATAACTATATATAGTCATAATAGGTGGTTTTTTAATTAGATTTGGACCGGTTAGGCCTCATATTAGCCGGTTAGCTTTAGCGCGAGACCGGCGCGTGAGTTGCAGTTCAGACCTATAAAACTCATACTTTTATGCAGCAATATATCTGTATACAATAATGACTTGATTTTATAGTAATGACATTAACTTGTGTAGTTTTTTTTTTAGGAGGCAACGTGACTCGTGGTTACACTCTGGATTAATACAGGTTTAACTGGGTCTGTAATTAAACCAGTTTATTAAAAGTTTAAGTCGTTTATTAAATTTTAAAGGTGTTATTTTGCACCTTTTCTGTTAGGATCTTACTGATGGGTTTGTTGGGTTGGGAAATGTCATGGCGCATCTGCCGTTTCTTTGTGCTCTTCAGTGAAATGAATCTGAACACAGATATGTTAAGTAATATTTTCTTTAATTTTGTGTTGTCTTAGGTGTCTTTTATGAATAATCAAAAGCAGCAAAAGCCAACGCTTACCGGCCAGCGTTTTAAAACTCGGAAAAGAGGTAAGTAGTCTTAAACCCTATTCGCACGGGATTAGTATTACCTGGTGACC
>NW_015616604.1:0-982 GCF_001515605.1 Sinocyclocheilus anshuiensis
AGAGAGAGAGAGAGAGAGAGAGAGAGAGAGAGAGAGAGACCCCGTTAGTAGAATCCACTATTAATAATAGCGCAATCTGAAGCGCGAGCTCCTCCTGTTGATAAGAGCCGTTGGAGTTAAAGAAGAACCTCACAGAGGACATTAGATTTAAAGTATTTCTTTTTACCTAATCGCTTTCTTATTTTTCTTTTTAATTCCTGCATTTCTTTACTTGCTACAAACAACTATATTATCAAATCAGTATCAACACTCATGTCAGTAGGCCTATATATAGCCTGTTTGTTTACTGTGAGTCAGTAAAGTTAAAGTTTTATTTGCGGAAACGCATAGAAACTGCTGAACTTGACAATAAAATGTATTTTCTACAAACATTTGAAGTCAGCATTTTAAGCCAGGATATAAAAAAATATGTAGACTAGTAAGTACTTAAACAAAATAGTATGAAGTAGGCTAATGAGTAGGTTAAATGGTTAAATGTTTCAGATGACAGGTCAAGTTAAAAATTATCAAATGGACAACACATAGAAAAGCATGCAGCACTGTTTTTTTAGCAATTCAATTTTATCTGAGCTAGTTAGAAAATAAAATGAATAGAATACAAATTCGTTATATTACGCTAAACTTAAAACTCGAAATAAAATATAAAGCATAAACAGTGCAGCCTTAAACCTTGCAGTTGTCATGATGGGTTATATAGCCTATAGGCTATTTATTATATATTTTTTTAATTATACAGAATTCCACGTGTTTCTAGGCTATGTAAAGATGGCTAGTTAAAATGTATATATAAATATATTTACATGTTATCTGAGCAATTTAGAAAATAAAAAAATAGAAAAATGTAAGATTTCACAAAATTAAGTTAAGTAACTCCTATTAAAGAAAATAAAAAAATACATATAATAACAAATGTACAACATATTGTCATGTGTCTCATTACATCTTACCTAGAATTCATTATAAGTGTTTCCCTAAGGCAAAA
>NW_015616605.1:0-995 GCF_001515605.1 Sinocyclocheilus anshuiensis
ATTTTTTTATGTTTTATTTTGATACGAATCACCTTTTTTCCTCACATCATAATTTATACTTTAAATATTCTTTTGTTAAATGTCAATTCCTGTTAATTCATAATGTTATTCATAATAATATCTATATTACTTTGCACAACTTGAAATGTTTCAAACTGTATGCAGAAATCAATATTAACCAACAATATATATGATGTAAATTACCTTGTAAAAACCCCCTAATAAATAAATTACAATAAAAAGAAAAATGTTAAAATAGTCCAATTATAATACAGTTATTTTATCCATATTTGTCTGTATACTTTTTAATAGTTTTCTCAACTCATCCACTATCTTTTTTCAATGACTTTAAATAAATTAATTAAATGTATATTAATAAATACATGCTAGTTACAAGTCAAATTTACATAAAATAATTTTGTATTATTTTGTATTGTAAACAAATCAAACCTTATTGAAAACAGAACAGAAATGGTCTTTAATAAATCCAACTGGAACAGCCAGAACAATAGTAAAGCATAACCACGTAAAATAACAATGAGAGAATAACAGATAGAAATCAGGTTGAAATACACAAGGGAAACTACGGTTAATGAAAAACAGGTGAACTAACAGGCAAACACTAGGTCAACATACAATGACAGGAAACAGGAACAGAACAGAATGTGACAAATACCAATGCATAAAAGTTGGGCTCAGCTGCTTGATTGATTAGTTCTGTCTTAAAATGAAAACAAAGCAATTTCATTCAACAGGTGCGTTGTCTGATACCTGCTGCGTGTCACATTTCTGTGGCTCAACTGAATGCTGTAGATGTTTTGCACAAGGGTGTGCTACATAGCAACTCTTTTAGCTTCTCTTTCAATTCTGTTCTCTTTCAATCATCACGTTTGAAAACATGTTTCAATGTGAAACAGTGGCTTGCATTAAAAAAATCACTGATACTGGACAGTACACTCTTAGTGAACAGTCACACTTAGATTTATCAAGTAACA
>NW_015616606.1:0-995 GCF_001515605.1 Sinocyclocheilus anshuiensis
TACATGAGAATACATTGCACTAATGATTTGTCATCACTATATTTTGCACACACATATTTTGCATATGAACCATTTAGAAATGTGATTAATTAGAATAAATTGGTTTACAACGACAGTTCACTCAATCCATTTGAGTTTCTGTGCAGATACTACAACTTTTTTTTTGTAACAATAAATAAAATAATATAATAACACTATTTTTATTACAACAATTTTACAGAATAATGTAATATTTATAATGCTGCTCTTGGTCACTACATTTTAACTTTTGATAAAAAAAATAGCTTGATTGCTAAAATATGAGCTAAACATTTTCTTGACTCAGAATGCAGAATAACCATTTTTAAAGAGGGTAACTATACTCCACTTTTTCTGTAAGCATTATGCTGTTCCATTCTAAACACAGCCCATAATAATCCCTCTTACTGCAAGCAAACCATGTATATAAAGCACTAAAGACTGGTTTGATGAACAGCATAACATGATCATTCGTTTGAACAAGCTGTTTTTGCGTGCAGGCCTCTATCCCTCCTGAGCACGTTATTTCACAATAGGGAAAAGATAAACAGCTTTTCTTCAACCAAAACGGAGTCTCATTCTTTCTGTTGCCCTCTCCATGAACTCACTGAAATGATGCTTACTGTCTAGCAGCTGCAGAATAGTGCTTTACTACTTTTATACTCGCCAGTGCAAACGCAATAAGCCATTTAATCAAGCCCAATCAATTAAAACAGTACAGACTGAGGTTATAAGCGTGAAATGAATACTTTGCCGCCACACAAAATAAGAGGGGTAAAATGATATTACGCTCCCGCAACAGTGGCATGAAAAATATTAGCTTCCTTGTTGTTTTGATCTTTTGCTGCTTATTTCTTTTTTTGGATTTGAATAAAAAAAATTGTATAACATAAAGGGAAGCTTACTGGAGAAATAATGCTTATTTTTATGCTTTTTTACTAAATAATTCAATGATGTTTTCGAACACCTGTGTCCAC
>NW_015616607.1:0-995 GCF_001515605.1 Sinocyclocheilus anshuiensis
AGCAGAGGAAGATATAACATACAGAGTGGCATGCTTCCTTGCAAATCTTAAAGCCCAATCGAATCAAACCTATTCTGCAATTAATTACATGGTCAAGCAAACATCCTCTTTGATCACTGATGTTGTAGGTAACTTGCAGACTAAGACAATGGCTCTGTTGCATCGACTTGGTCACTCAGATCACCCTGATGTCAGTACCTTAAAGAATCACTTTAACAGAGCAGCTGAACCGTTAATGAACTTGGATTCGGACTATAAACAGATGAAGTATTTTTCTGAAACAGGGTTTTTCATTAAGCCAGAGACTAAGCAGTTTCCAGGCACTTCATATGTCCAGCGTTTGGATGCACTGACTGGCAGAGTGAGACAGGTAGCAGTCCAGGACACCTTTCAATATGTTCCTTTGCAGCCTGTCCTTAAAAAAATACTAGAAAGTCCAGGTACCATTGAAAAAATTCTCTCTCAGAAGCAAAATAAAGATGGTGCCCTCATTGATTACATTGATGGTGAGCAGTACAAAAACAGCCCCCTGTTTTCCAAAGAAATCTCTGTTCCGCTCACGCTCTATAATGATGATTGTGAAATTGTAAATCCCATCGGTTCCAAGACTTCAATCCACAAACTTGGGGTAATTTACTTCCAAATTAAATGTTTACCATCTGAGCTGCTGTCTTCATTGTCAGCATGTTTTTTGTTGGCTCTGTACAAGTCAGACGACATCAAGACTTACGGCATGGACTCGGTTCTAGAATATATAGTTCATGATTTGAGGGATTTGGAAAATAATGGCATTCAAATTGAGACTGAACAATTCAATGTTACCATAAAGGTTGGTGTTGCACAGGTGTGTGGGGACAATCTTGCCCTAAATTCTCTTCTTGGTTTTACAGAGAGTTTTTCAGCAAATAGTGTCTGTCGCTTGTGCAAAATTAACAAACCAGTTCTCCACAGCCAGACAGCAGAGGACCCAAATTTGCTGCGCAATGCACTGAATT
>NW_015616608.1:0-973 GCF_001515605.1 Sinocyclocheilus anshuiensis
AATTACATTTTAACAGATATTCACATAGAAAACAGCTATTTGAAAATGTAATAATATTTGACAATATTACTGTTTTTACTGTACATTTGATCAAATAAAGTCAGCCTTAGTGAGCATAAGAGACTTCTTTAATTGTCTAAATCAAAGACAATTAATGATTTCTGTATTAATTAAATTAATTAATTAAATACTATTAAAATTAAAGGGACTCAAAAAAATTAAAGGTACTTCATTTTCATTGTTTGCACTTTTTCGTTGGAACTTGATGAAACAAACCAAAGGTTAAGATCATTTATAACAAGTGAATGCTAAATCTGGAATCAGTGCAAAAACATCTTCACATTATGTAACACTTGAGTTAAAAATCAAACACACAAATCAGTAAAACCTAATATTACAAAATGAATAGATCTGATTTTAAATGATGACTTTATAAGCCATATCTGAAGCCATTGTTCAACAGCCAATGAATGCATAACTGTGAATGCATATGAATAGAAATCTGTGGTTATGTCTGAAAGCTGAGAAATGCTGTCCGGATACGAATGTAGGAAGGCAACAAGATACATCTGAAACCATCTGAAACCAAAACGTGTATTTTTGTATTTTGAAGTCAGCATTGATGTATCTTTCGCTGCCTATGATATCCCACAATCCGGTTCATTCGGTTCGGTGTTAGTTGAGTTGAAGAATAAAATGGCATCTGAAAGCTGTAGTTGGCGGTCATTGTAGTAATTAATTATATGCTTTATTATCACCAAAGCTTCTTCTGTTTGGGACTCTTTGTGCTTTGTTTCTTGTGTCTGATTTATGTTTAAACTGATCTTGTTTAAATAACCTAAAAGCAGTATAGCAACATCTCTATATACATGTCTAAATTTGTGTGACGCACACTGACACACACACACACACACACACACACACACACGGTATAGAAAATAATCACCCCCTTTAAAATAATCACATTTTGTTG
>NW_015616609.1:0-996 GCF_001515605.1 Sinocyclocheilus anshuiensis
TGTTTGGTGACTCGATTTGGTGACAAGATCAGATTAGATCCCAAATAAGCTTGATCGCTGTCTCATAAACAGACACTGCTGAGTGTTGTTGAGCTCTGTTTGGTGTGTATGAGACTGGAGGACTCAGTCAGGATAACTGAGGTCTCTCCATCAGTATGCGCACACACAAGCACACACTCAGGGCTTTTTCTCCCTGACAACGGGTCTTGTGCATGCGAGCACTGTGCTGGTGGCTCTCTGGTTGGCTGGCATGGGTTGCAGTGAGGGTGGTGTTAAGCCAGGCCCCTGGCAGACTGTCTCTGTGTGTTTACATCCTCCTCGTTTTGTCTCCATTCTCCTTTTCATCCTGTCTCTTCTCATATATACACTTCCTAATTCTATTCTTATCAAAAAGACTAGGTTCAGAATTCAATACTTGCCTACTACACATACTGCTATGCTACCTACTGTTTTTTTAAAGTTTATCTTGCAAAGTATGTTAAATAGTATGCAGTATACAATTATATAATACAAAACTATAATATTAAAATTATCATTAATAATTAAAAATGATGATACTAAAGTGTGGTGTGATGTTAGTGATTTTGCATTTTAATCCGATTTTGTGTAGTTTTTCTCCTTGAGTCAAGAAAACAGATCCATCACACTTGAAATGGAAGGTAACACTGAATGCACTGCATTGTGGGATACAGTTTTACATGCAGTGAAGATTTGCATACTGCTCACAGTAAATTTAAACCATTTTTAGTTGCATGTTTTGTTGCCAGCAATACACAACTCAACCCAGCGGCTATTTCTCGCTCAGTGCTGCTACCTGTAGTTCACACACTGAACAGTCACAGTGGGCTGTTGTGGCGTAGCAGCTAAAGCGGAAGGCTTTATAACCAGAAAGGATGAGGAATATGAACAATATTGTGCCTCAGATTAGTCCAGAGTGAGGTAACACTTTAATTTGATAGTCCACTTTAGACATTCTACTGACTATAAGTAACTTTG
>NW_015616610.1:0-995 GCF_001515605.1 Sinocyclocheilus anshuiensis
AATTGAAGGGGGTCTGAATACTTTCCGTACCCACTGTAGGTGCAATCTTACTTGCAGCAATATCCTTGCCCAACATCTGTTGTCACAGTAGTTCACATAGTTAACATGCAGTAAAATCTGTATCTTTCATTTGATATAAAATATCAAGACAATGAAAGCACAATTTTTGAAGAGTGTATGTCTTGTACCCCAGGTAGACCACTGAGAGCAAAAATAGCAAAGTAGTCCTCGGATACCATGTTCTTTACAGCAACAATCTGACATTTATCCAGTCTCAAACTGATTAATTAGAAGTTATTACTCCACCACCTGCCTGACGTCATTAACAAAACACAAATAATAAATAGTAAAATGTATATAAAAAAAAACTGTAGAAGTTGTGCTATTTTCTGTCTTGTAAAGCCATGCAGTGGTTTTGTAATGCACAGACTGAAATTGTGTTCTCTGATTAATCACATTTGTACTTCTGCATAGTAAAGTTTGGGGCTTTGCGATTAGTTATGAAATGTGGCATCTTTGACTTGGCACAGTATGTCTTGGCACAATATGTCTTGAGACATCAAGTCTTATTATATGCTAGCACAAATGAAATCTCAAAAGGAAACTGTTGTTATATACATATATTATTTTTAACTTCATATTTTGCATTTGGTCATTTGCTAACATGTACTATGGGCACTGAAGTCAGATAGCTGCTAAAAAATTACCAAGCTGTCTCATAAAACCACTCTTAAAAATGTGTGTGTGCATGGTTGGGACTAAAACGAATGTCTCCGAGGTCGACATTATGGAAGTGAAATCCAGTGTGTTTGCTGTATTGAGTGGTACATGTATCATACTGTTGAAAAGAACCGTGTCAAGCCAAGAAAGTTATAGCCTACCTAGATTCACACTGACACTAAATTATACCTTCAGCTAGTGAGAATTTACTCCATAAATTGTGCTCCATGAAACATACAGCTCCTGGAGACCAGGTGCATTACTCATGATTGGAA
>NW_015616611.1:0-996 GCF_001515605.1 Sinocyclocheilus anshuiensis
AATATAATATAATATAATATAATATAATATAATATAATATATCATCCAATTAAATTTAAGGACCAGAAATCACTGTTGTATATAATAAAACACACACACACATACGCATATATAATTCTCTGCAAATATCTCTATGTTATTAGGTATTCGGTCTTTTGGAATAAATGTCTTTTTGGGATACAAAAAGCTATATGTTTCTCTTTTTTTTGAAGCTCACTTAAATACAACTTTCAAAGTTTCAAAGGACAACCCATAGTTGAAGACACAAAGTGTGAGGGTCTCCTTGGAGCAGATGCGTCCTCAGAACTCCCGCCTCAGCAAGTGTCAAAGCCCAGTGTACCCCACATTAACAAGGAAAGGGAATTAGAGACCACTTAAATGCTGTGTCAGGGAATTCTACCAACCGCTTAGGGGGCAAATTTAATTTAACACTTCACCAAGTCCTGGTCTCCGTGCTTTGATAAAGGCGTCTAGTTGAGCCACCCAGAGAAAAAATCCTCACCCGAGGTTCAGTGGACCTGGGTGAGGGTTCAAACAGGTGAAGGGTTTTCGAGAGAGGAGGACGGTCAAATAAAAGTGCCGTCAATGCTGATTAGTTTGTTTCTGATAGTTGCCGTCACCTGTCAGAGCGTGTTAAGTCTGGCTCCTGGAGACTGTTAGGCACGGCTGGAGGACACAGCTTATCTGAGTTTATTCTTAGATACGTCTCTCAGCCAGCAGGGTTTCCGCTGGACGTCTAAACAGAGGCCTTCAATAGCAGCCTGTAATATTTGATTCAGTTGGCATGAATGAAAATATGAAATATTGATTGGGTGAAAAACGTGAAAGCCAGTATGACCATAGAAGGGACTAAGGGCCAGTTTTACTAACAGCTAGTTTTACTAACCGTCTTTTGGCATTGAAATTGTACTGTCAGTTTTTACTAAAGGCGCGCAGTGACGAATTAGCCCCGAAAAGGCGTGGACACAGTTATTTTTGCACCTGACCTTACTGAAT
>NW_015616612.1:0-996 GCF_001515605.1 Sinocyclocheilus anshuiensis
ACAGAATTTTCATTTTTGGGTGAACTATCCCTTTTAAGAGCACACAAGTTCTCAACGGCTCACCTAAACTACACTTCCCATACTGCACTTGGGCAACTCCGTTAAAGGTGATGCCCATATTTGGTAAATCCGTAGCATCACGTGACTGATTTCGTGTGCCAATCACATTATTGGCAGGAATGTGTCGGTTTTCAAAAGTGAAGTAACTGGCGTGGAAATGTTTACGGAGATGAACGCAGTAAATGGATAAATAAGAATATAAGCTAATAAAAGATTAAGAGCTAAAATGGATGGTAAAATGATTGGACCCGGACCTTATAGGGCGACGAGATTGGTAAGAATTTTTCTAGATTAAGCCTAGTCCCAGACTAAAATGTACGTTATGTCTGGGCTGTTTTAATTTAATAATTATATAATTTAATCCTGGCTTTATCTAAACCTTGTCTGTGAAACTAGCCCCTAAATCCGTGAGAAAATTTGGTTGCTGGCTAAGTTTTCCGTCAGAATGGAAATATGTCGCATGAAATGCATCACAGTGTTTTATAGGCTTATTATAGTAACTTACTGCCACTAATATTTGCAGTGTTGTTTCTTTGGTCTGTGATTGATTGTTGAACTAGTCAAGGTAACCACTAAATATCATCAAATATCATTACTTTGCCCATTTGTCTTTAGAGACAAATTGAACAGAAAATAGCTTACCTGAATTCACCCCACAGCTGTAAATCTATAACATTCAGCAAACATCTAGAAAAACTCATATATTTTTTTAGATGCACTTTATTGAGGGAAAATTCCTGGGTAACAAAAATTCTCCATAGTAACTGCAGTTCCCATCAAAATACCAGTTACTCCATCATTGTTATTAATAAAATAATTAATATTAGGTTTTGGCATGAAGATGAAAAGAGGTTTTCAAGCACCAAAATATATAAAAGTTTAATACAGTTTTAAATTTATTTATTTTTCCATACATTAGAATGTGTCATTTAATTT
>NW_015616613.1:0-966 GCF_001515605.1 Sinocyclocheilus anshuiensis
CACACACACACACACACACACACACACACACACACACTCACCTGTGTGTAACACCAGCTTTCGGCCACAGGGCCGCTGGTCATTTCTGCAGGAGGGGGCGGACTCGGTACCCTGGACATCGCCAGTTTTGAACGTTGAGGGTGGGGTAGGTGGAGGGTGGATTTCACAGCCGCCGCCAGGATCCGGGCACACACTCGTGTTCAGCGTAACCCAGAGGGAATGCAGGCATAACCTTGACGTGTTTTTCAGTGAGTCGTCCAGTTCATTAGCTTTACAATCTGTAGCAGAGAAAACAAAGCAAAAACAGATTGAGAATTTATTTCAAACCGCTTTAAAACTTAATTCTTCGAAAATAATTTAAATAAAATTAATTAAAACAACATTATTGGTAGTAGTATAAGATTGTCTTTAGCAGTTAATGTACAACAATTAATAATTCAATATATAAATAAAATCATTATTTTATTAATAAAACGGTATATTTCTACTAGAGGTCAACCGATATTGGATTTTACCGATACCGATAGCTAAGTTGGACCACACTGGCCCATAGCGATTAATTAACCGATAGTTTTTCAAATGGATACTGAACAGAAAATAAAATCTAGTCAACAAATTAATCACTTAGTAATGATATGAAAACATTCACTAGAGTATACTGTGTACACACACCGTTTAATTGTCGATGTTTTAAATCCGCCTCTGAAGTGCTCTGTGCAGCCGGCAGTATCACGCATCTAAACAAACTGCACGTGCTGTCAGATTTCCGCCTCTAGGCCGCTCTCGTGCTGTATAACAAAGACTATAGGGACTTTTATGTATAAAGAGGACCTTCTCAGCCGCTCCAGCAATGGACACAACCAGGAAAAACTATCGGCATGGATTTTTGCTGATAACCCATAGTTTCACCAATCAACTATCGGGGCCGATTAATCGGCAAAACCGATACATCGGTCGACCTCTAAT
>NW_015616614.1:0-996 GCF_001515605.1 Sinocyclocheilus anshuiensis
GTTGAGCGACCATCAAAATAAAGTGTCAGCAGATATTAAGCAGACGGTCTACTGATACTCGAACGATGCTGGTTGACATGTAGCTGCACAGTTACTTATAGGCAGGGTATGGTGGGATGTGTGCATTCATGCCTGCGGTGTAAACGCGGCCTAAGACAAGCGATCTCTGTGGGCAAACGTGTCGCTCTGGTCCTGTGGTGGTTTGTAATGCCAATGGGAATCTGATGCACGTGTTTAGACCTAGGTCAGATGTCCAGATATCCGATATGCATCTAGGAAGCGGCTCTGAACGGATGTGGATTTGGGAATTTGCATGTTCACACGTGTGTAATAATACCCGATCTGTTTGGCTTTTCTCTTTCAGCTCAACCGTTTGAAGAACCTCAAAGTTTAAAGTTAGTAAAACTGTCGATAGCTCGCTGAATAATAACATGCGGTTCAGAGATGATTGAGGGAGTGTTTTTCATTCGGCGTTCGTCTGTTTGCGTTCAGGATGGAGTGACCGGAATAAAAGCCTGTCCAGTAATGTCTCTCAGCTCTGCACAGATGCACCTGTGGATGGTGAATAATCACAGGAAGATTACAAAAGATTTCTGAACTTTCTATCCGTCTGGAATCACAATATTGCAATTTAATCACATTTCACACTAAAACTGTTTTACTGTATTGCTAATCAAATAAATGCAGCACTGGAGAGCAGAATAGACTTCTTTCTGAAACATAAAAAAAAAACTTTTTAAGGTTAGTGTATACAAACTATATGTTTTAATAAATCTATTCACATTGGCAGCCAAAAGATTGGAATAATTAAGATTTTTTTTTTTAAATGAAGATTTTTCTGCTCTAAAAGGCTGTTTTTATTTGAACAAAAATACAGTAAAAACACCAACATTGTGAAAAACAGATGCTTTTTTATGTGAATATCTGTTCAGATGTAATTTATTTTTGTGAATGCGCAGCTGTATTTTCAGCATCATTACTCCAGTCTTCAGTCAC
>NW_015616615.1:0-996 GCF_001515605.1 Sinocyclocheilus anshuiensis
AAACATTATGACAGCAGCCCGCTTCTGAGGTGGGTGGAGTCCCAACAGCGGTTAAAACGGTCCTCCTTAAAAAATAGTGATGGATTCTGCTGTGAGGTAATGGGAACTTTATTCCGTGGGTGTCAACGGTTTTGTGCTGGTGGCCAGGCTGTGGGCCTGCATACAGACTCGGAGTATAACAGAGAGCCATTGTGAGTTGTAGGGCAGAGCCTGGCCTGTCTGTGAGCTGTCAGGTGTTTTTTTTTTTTAAGAGAACTTGGTTTTGGAGTTTTCATTAGGGACAATTGCCCCGGGACTGAGGCAGAGCTTACGCGTTGTGGATCTGCCTTCCGCTCTTTCTTTGATTTAGCCTGTGTGTTTTGGAAACAGAAGAAATGGTTCGTAATCCTTCTCTCCACCATTTGGAACGTGTCCCGAGTCAAAATCAAATAATAATAAGAGAGATGGTCCCATCTACCAGAGGCTACTCACTCTCAGCCAAAAAAACATTTGCGTTTCTTTTACCTGTTTGTGACTTTAAACGAATAGACCTAGTTCACCCCACCAAAAATCATTTACTCACCCTCATTTCATTTAACTACTTTTTATTCTTCTCTGAAACACAAAAGGAGATATTGTTCTGTTTGTTTTTATAAAATTAAAGTCAATGATCCAAAACACAGGTCCAAAGCAACCCATTGGACCCCACTGACTTTTATTGTACACTGTAAAAAAAAAATAAAAAAAATAAATATGGAAGTGACAATTCCATGCTTCACACTCTTCAAAATAAAAGTTATTTTTGGTTATTGTTGGTTGCATTTAACCTCCATAGAAGCTTTCCATTTCACTAAAGGTTCTTTAAAGTGGAAAAAAAGTTCTCCAGATCTTTTAATGTTTTTCACACACAAAAGTGGTTCTTCTCACTGAAAGGAACCAAAAAAAGTACCCCCTTTTGGAACCTGTAACGAGTCAGTCCACTGAAGGCGAGTTGAAGTGAGAACCCAAGTGCAGTTT
>NW_015616616.1:0-996 GCF_001515605.1 Sinocyclocheilus anshuiensis
TCAGCCTTCTCCCTGGACAGTTCACACTCCAGAATGGCTGTGGCTTCCTCCTCAACAGTCTGGTCCTCCAAGGGCTTGGTGAACTCAACTGGTGGCTCTGTGATATGTAATGTGGTAATGTGAAACCCTAAGCAACTCTATATATTCTAAATATATATATTCTATTTGATAGGAATACAGGTGTTATTGCAGTAAACTAAAACTACAACCATAAAAAACATATTTTATTACTTGAAAAAAAAAGTTAAATAAAATAAATATTATTAAATATATAAAAAACTTAAGATAACTAAAACTGCAATAAAATGTAATAAAAACTATGTAGACAAAAAAAAAAAAAAAACTTTGGGAAAACACAACAAAATCACTAAAACTAAAAATTAAAATGATAAATATTAAAATAAAAACTAATTCAAAATATTAATAAAAACTAAAATAGTATCTCAATGATACGACAATAACATTGGGGTGTTTATTTATTTCAAAAACATACCATTCACAGTAAGTTTGGCCTGGGTCACAAAGTCCTTTGCAGTAAGTTTCACTTCCCCGGCCTCTGTCATCTTGACATCTCTTAGAGTCAGAGAATGCAGTCTTCCTTCTGCTCTGGTGACCACCTGAACACAACAGTGTGGCATAATTTTTTAGACTGAGTGGTTTTATCAAATGCTTTTTTTCCACATTTTTGATATAAAAACTCTGAAAGCAAAGGAAAAATTAAGTGGCAAAATCAACAAAAATGAGAAAGTGCCTTTAAATTATAAAACAAAATGATCTCTTTCTTAGTTATCTGTCTAATTTAAGCTATGTAAAAACAACAAATGCATTGTTAGAATATATATATGTGATAAATAATTACATAAGAAGCATATTTTCTTTAAGTCAAACATTAAAATTAAAGAGATATATATTTTATCAAATGTCTAATGATTATGAAGTTCACTATACCACCACTTCAACAACACTCTTGAAGCAGTTAAAAATAACCAGAAGGGC
>NW_015616617.1:0-996 GCF_001515605.1 Sinocyclocheilus anshuiensis
TGATAATGGAATTATTCCAGGCTGAAGGTACAAAATCATCCAATGTTTCAATGGTTCAATGTCGGTTCAGCCGCAAGACGAGTCTATTGCAAGTGACATGACTTCAGCTTTCTTTTTTTCTGTCGGATAAAAGATTGGACAGACACTCACCCGCCAATGCCTCTACTCTTCTTGTTGCCATGCAATCGGATAATGGCTTTAATAGCTCCACATCCATTTTCTTTGCTTTGTCATCATGATTTAAAACTTCCTCCATGATGTGAATTGCAGTTTTTAATTCATTCGGCATCCGTGAACGGCTTTTTGGTCTTTGCCAGGTTCCAAGCCACACGCATTCACCTGTATGGATGTGTTTTTGTGAAGAACAGCAATGATTGCTTGTAATCTGCCACCGATTGTGTTACCTTCTGTTTGCAGCTCTCAGAATGTTCTGGATAATTGTAGTCAAAATGACTGTGCAGTGTACTGAAATGGCATTTCATGTTAGTCTGCGTGCATAACAAACACCATGGCTTTGCGTTGTGGTGGTCAGGCAAAATAAAATAAATTTGTTCAGTCCATTCACATCTGAATCGTCTATTTTCCGTTTCCACTTTTCTCCACACTCATGGCGAGTGTGATTTTCAGTCAGACTAAGCTGTCAATGATGCTGCGTTTTAATTTTCGCACCAGTGACGTGCTTACGCCGACATTACCTTTATAACACTACTTGAAATTAGCACATGCTGCCTATTGAGGAACCCTGACATAATATCTCATAATGACATATTTTCTCATAATAATGAGATACTTTCCAAACAACCAACAAAATGTCCTGTCACTAATTGTGGCTGTTAGGAAACTAACTTGCACAGAAAAATCTTTATTGCACAGCACATAGAGATGAACTATTTAATGTGATTTCAGAGTGTGATTGTTGTGAGTGAATAAAGAAGGCAACGGAGTGAAACTCTGCCCGCACGGATCACCGTGGTCTGGTTTCTTTACTGCATGGAT
>NW_015616618.1:0-996 GCF_001515605.1 Sinocyclocheilus anshuiensis
AAAAGTAATTAAATGTAATCAGTTACATTACTTTAATAAAGTAATGGAAATAGTTACACTACTATTACATTTCCAAAGTAACCTTCCCAACACTGTGCATAAGATACTTTTTTCAAAAACATTAAAAAATCTTACGACCTCAAACATTTGAACAGTAGAGTAGCCTACATGTAAACCTTTATTTCAAAGATGTTCACATGCTTCACAGTTAATGGAATGCACATGCAAGGACATGCACATTCTTTTATCTGAATCTCTTCTGGAAATACTGGATATGCTTGCTCTTGCCATTTATTATGATTTACCAAACAGCTCATTACCACTCATTCATAGCCTATACAATACACATGCAACAGTGATGAATTGCAATTGTAGAATGTAACGTTTGTTTTAATGCTTGTAAAATGTTAATTGCTACAAAAAAATTCTCCAATAGCTTTATTTTTAAAAACCGCTTGTATTTAATGCCCTTTGTTTGGGTATGCACACATAGCCTATACTATAAATGAATGCTTAATTACAATGGATGGTAATTAAGCATTTAGGTCATGTAAGGTGCTTACATGACCCAAAATTATGATTATTACAGGCATATGCCAGCTGTAATATGGTAATGTTAATGCATGTACGTGACGCTATGAGCTATCAGAATATTGAGTAAACACAGTCAGTGAAATCACATATTGCCTGAAGATGCCTCTTAACAAACAAGTGTTTTTGCTGTTCCTGACATCATCATAGTCTAGAAATAAACATGACTGCCTGGTAGATGGTGTGAGCGTATGATATATGAGCTTGCATATTGCTCAAAATATGTGCTCCAAAAAGAGCACATAGAGTGGCTGATAATTTAAGCTTGCGTAAAATACTAAACATTACAGAGATGCTAAAACACCTGGTTCATAACGGAAGGAGGGAGAAATTCTCCGAGCCACATGTTAGTTTTGGTTAAGGTTGTAGTGATGTCCGGTTCGCGAACGAATCGTTCGATTTAAC
>NW_015616619.1:0-997 GCF_001515605.1 Sinocyclocheilus anshuiensis
TTTTTTTTTTTTTATTTAAGAAGAGTTCAGTGCGCCTAAACAGAAAGAGGAAGAATGTGCTAAACATAGCTGGGAAAAGTAATTGACAGATGAGAAAAACAAATACAGAGACATGGGAAAAATAGGTGAGTACACACTAAACACTTGAGGAGATGCCTCTACTTACACTAAGACTATTACCAGTGGTAAAATTCATTAGAAAATATGTTGTCAAATTCTATGAAAAGATCCTCAGTGCGCAAATTGTGTGTTCCTTCTCATACACTAAATGATCCCAAAGGTACTGTTGGACAAATTCATTCTTCAGTCCCAGAACAAGGAGAGCCTCCTTTGAAAAAACACAGAGCTCAGAGGTAATCTTCAATAAAAGTAATATTAAAGCAGACAGACTGAAATAAATCAGTGTTTGTGTTTCATGTGATACACTAACAAAAATTCACTGTCTCTTTTGGACAGACCAAATGAACTAGGGGAAGAGTCTGCAAATGGAGATAAGATGCAGCAGCCACCAAAAGCAAACTCCACAAGCATATCAGACCATGAAGGTATTTGTTGACTGACTGTAGTGTACAGCACTCTGTGTTTGTCTCTTTAGCCTCAGGCAAACTACACATCTACTGAGAAAATGTCACACTCTGTTTACTTTTGAATTACTGAACAGTGCTGTCAACTCTAGATCTGCAAATTTTAACTTATTGTGTACCCTTGTGTTGTGTTGAAAAGTTGAAGTGTCTTTTATTTCCCCTCTAAATGATGCAGAGGATGATAACGGCACTGCACAGCTTGAAGAAGACAGTGTGGATCAGAACAGAGCAGCAGAGGTGCAGTATACCAGCATCAGTAACAGTTTTTACAGTTACATATCTTTACCTATGGACTTTCCCAATAACATCAGTACATCAGTTTTAAATAATAATTTGACATAGGGCTGGGCAATAGGGCTAAAAAATATATCAACGATATATGATTCATATCGTTCAGTATCGATAATTATTTA
>NW_015616620.1:0-997 GCF_001515605.1 Sinocyclocheilus anshuiensis
GGTCAGATTTTCCTTCTTTTTTGTCTCTAGCTGATCACATGCCTGTATATAAGGTTAAAATACATATTTTGCCTGTAATTTAACTAAGGTCTACTAAAATGTGATTCAAACATTTTTTCTCATATCACGATATAATATCGATATCGTCTGGACAGTGGAAAATATAGTGATATGAATTTTAGCTCATATCGCCCACCCCTGGTTCAGACGTTGAAAAATATCTGGTTATCTTTTTTTTCAATAAAATGACACCTGTTGTAATGTTTTACTGATGACAAACAGAAGATCTCGCTGACTGAAGCTTTTATTCAGGATTATTGCCAGTAGCTTAAAATCAATTAAATCCCCCGTATTTACCCCAAAATTCCAAAGCAAAGCAAAGGAATGCAGATGTGCTGATGTGAAGCCATTTGCGCATTTTGAAAAAGGGAGAAGATGCGGTAGTGCTAAATCACTCTCTTCATTTGTGAAATTGCGTCTCACAAAATGAATTACTGATCAAATTGCTGTTCCGATGATCTGTGTTGATTAACTTGCTCATTCAACCCCTCCGTTTCCGATTTGCCAGTGCTTCTCTGGAAAGCAGATCGCACAACAGCAATTATATACACTTGCACAAATTCTCCCAAATAAATTTTGAGGTCGCACAGATTACGTTTTGGGAGCATATGCGACCAAAATTGTCACAATTTCGAGCCTTGACGAGTTTATTTTGTCTTCATTTGTTATATCCAGCAAAGTAAACCATCAGATTAAACAAATTCAGTCATTTCATTTGATTGCCAAAACTGAACCTGCACAATTTATTTTGACATGTAAGGTCATCTTATTTTTCTAGTCAGTGAAATTACTGTACAACACTGTCTTTACTGTATGAATGAAGTCTAGGCTTACACTGATTCTTATTAAAGCTTACATTAAATAAGGTTTAATTAGGAAGTTTTTTTAATAGGAAGTGCTGATAGCTGCAGATATTTTGTGTTGTGTTTTCTGATTT
>NW_015616621.1:0-997 GCF_001515605.1 Sinocyclocheilus anshuiensis
AGCCAAACTCCTCATGAGGATCCTGCGTGTCTCCATTGTCACAGTAGATCTTCAGTGCTCACTTCTTGTGTCAGAGAGAATATATTAAAGACTCTTACTAGCTCGCCTTAAATAGTCAATAAAGCAGAACTTAAACTGCATGGGCTGCATCCTGTCCATTGCGGCCGCATTTATTTTTTGTAGATGATTTCATCATTTTTCTGTTTTATTACTATATCTGGCTTTCCGTGTAGTTTAGATTGGGAGTGAGCTCATTAGTAATAGTAGGTGTAAATGTCAAGTGCTAAATTAATATATGTAAATATAGATGGGGGAATCTCTGTTTGATGGGGGATTCTTCTTGCATGATATTTAATTTCTAACCTTGCTGTCAATCATTTAACTGATATAAACTCAGTGTATGCTGAAAAAGCATTTTATTTTTAATATGTCAATAGGACAATTCACCATATCAACAGAGTGTTTTTCCCCCAAATATATCTTTTAAGGCCAGTCAGTTGTCAAATGAAGCAAAGTAGGAAGGAAGTGCTGATTGAAGAGGTTTGTTGGGGAGTTTTGCTAGCTGGTGGGATGGCATGCAGGTCAAGTTTTTCCATTTCACAATACTGCCACACTCAGCTGCTCCATACTGTCAGATTCTTCTGAAATGCAAGACACTGTTTCAGTTTGTCGTCATGATGGTTTACTTTACTGACAGATTGGAACACGGTCATTGCAATGCATCCACGACTGGAAGGCTGATTAAAAAAAATCAGTGTATAAAAACTAAAGGAATATGTTAAAATATGGGCAACACTTTACAATAAGGTCTCATTTGCTGAAGGTACACTATAGCTTTTTTGTTCAAAATTAACAAAATTGAAATAATGAGTCTATACATCATCAATCCTTCTTCCAGAATGTGTTTTTGTCCTACCCTGATTCACTACGGTAAGTCTATTGTAAGTGTTTATATTTTAGACCTAGCAGGATGATTTTTGCAGGAAATTGCGTACAT
>NW_015616622.1:0-997 GCF_001515605.1 Sinocyclocheilus anshuiensis
AGTACCAGGTGCATCCAAGAAGGGACTCTGTAATGGGCCATGGACAACCTGAGTGACATCAGGAGAGTCACAATATCACAATTTCTGTTTTCTCTCTGCTTCAGCCCGTGCTTGCTAGTGATGATGCATGTAACATGTTGCATGTTGTTCATTCAACTTTATTGTGAGCAGTAATGAAGCATGATATGACAGCAAATACAGTGCTACAAAGGACTAATGCATGGTGAAGAAGGTAGAGGAAATTAATGGCCTCAAATATGAAAATATCGCTAGAAAAAAATGAGCGTTAATATTTGAGAAAAAAAAAAATGACATTCTAAGACGATTTGCTTAACACATTCAATATCTGATATGATATTGAGTATCTGTGAAGATATCAATATCTTCAGCAGCGAGCCTTTGTAAGATCATTTGTGATCCTCACAAAAAAAAACAAACCAAAAAAAACTTCCAAAGGCCTTACGTTAAACCGTTTCTATTAAGCTTGTAAGGCCTTTAATGGTGTTTCCCTGTCTATGGCTCCCCACGACCCTAAATTGTACCAGCTGTTTGGAAAAAGGATGGATTGGTAAATATTTAAAAGTTACATGAAATCAGGTTACAAGTTTGAATAATACTTATTTGGGCCTCAATTGAAATTTGGTCAGATTAGGCTGAAGCGAAAAATGATTTAAAAAAAAGTGTAAAGAATTTCTACTGAATATCTCAACCAAATATTCTTGTGTCACTCTTGTTTGTTTTAAGCAGCGGTTGACTGATAACAGCTTTTTTGATAATAGCTCGATAAGAGTAACTGATATAATATAAAATGTCTGACAGTTTTTAAAATATACATAGTGAATTAGGGATGGATGGTATGGCCAAAATATGGGTAATTTATACAAATTGCACAGAACAGTTATTTTTTCTGCAATTTATATTTCATAACCATGGAAAAGAGGATTCTTAACAAATGAATGCTTAACATGGCATCATTGCAAAAACAGCATATACTGTA
>NW_015616623.1:0-997 GCF_001515605.1 Sinocyclocheilus anshuiensis
CTGTATTTTTGATCAAATAAATGCAGCCTTGGTGAGCATAAAACATTTAAAAATTTCACTTTTTTCTGGTCTTTTTGAATGGTAGTGTATATTATACAAAAATAGTATTGTTTTTATTTAGTATTTTTGTTTAGTATGTAGCTAAGACAAATTATTGAAGAGGTAGGGTGCATCCTTAAAAAATAAATAAATAAAAATACTTCAAGAAATCAGAATTGGAACCAGAATTGCTAAACTCCCTATAATTCTCATCCCTACTCCCCAAAACCCCTGATATTCTATCTCTTTTTAAACATCAAGGAGTCAAGGACTGTGTGCCAATAAGAGACTACAGTAAAAGCACATTAACCCAGTTAATCCTATAACTCAGCTTAGCATGACACCTTTTAATTACGGTAAGTCAAACAGCTCAGATTCAAGCTCCTCTAGTTAAACCCAAAAAGAGCTCCTCACGGTTGATGAATCCGCAAAGCAGGCGACCAAGCCTTTCCAAAAGCCCTTTCCCTGTTTGGTGACACATGCGGCTCCACTTTGATGACTAATTGCTTGAAAAAAAAAGTGTTCTTGGACTTGTCTATGCTCAGATTGATTCTAATGGACATGCACAATCTGTCCGTTGTGAAATTTAAGAAGGAATATTAGAGCTTCATGGCAACTAGTAGTTAATTTGTTGCATGCTTGTCTGTGTATTTTAAGCACAGCAGCTTGGAAAGCTAGAATGTAGAACAAAGACGATCAGTGAACCAGAGACTGGCAACCAAATGATTGACCAAAAGGCATTATGGACGGTTGAAAAATCAAAGAAGAAACCTGTCCCTTTTATTCTCTCTCTTGGTCTTTCTTACTGTCATCGCCTTTCATTATTCTACCTCTTAATCTTAGCGACCCTTCCTCTCTCACCCAGTCTTTCTCTCTGGCATTTCCCCTCTATCTTTTTCTCACTCCTTCGAATGATGGACAGAAGCACTTGTGTTTGACTGACAGCTCCTCAGAATAG
>NW_015616624.1:0-997 GCF_001515605.1 Sinocyclocheilus anshuiensis
AAAGAGTTTCTCTAAGACTGGAAGACATGCGAGCCGAACGGATCGGAAGGATTTTCCAGGTGTGTCTAATTAGCTAATTAATTAAATTTAAGCGGCATTAAGTTGTTAATGCTGCCAACAGTTAAGAATATTTGCTTAAAATTAATTACAGAGTGTAACGGTACAGGATATGTGATGGTCGTGTACGTTTCGATGCAGAAAATATAGGCCTACAGTATATAGGGTAAAACGGTAAAATATTTATTTTCATTACTCCAATTATATGTTTGCAGAACTTCTTTAACGAACATTGATGTAGCAACACATATTTTGTGTGAAGATAAGTCATAAAAGTGTTTTTTTCCCCCCTTTGGAAATATTAACTAAATATGAGGTTGCAAGGTGGGCCTTTTACCCCACACATGCCGTAAAATGATATAGTATTTATACAAATTCTAAAACTAAAGTAATATGTTTCTACTGTACGCAAGTAAATATGTTAATACGTTTGTACTACGTTTGGGTAGTTTTATCGAAAAGTATAAATTTTTTTGTTCAATACTGTCATTTAAAATGTTTATTTTAAAAATGCAAAAACAATTTTTTGAAAGAGCGAACATTCTGAAAACGTTACATGAGATCCTGTAATAATTTAATATAGCTTTTACAGTAGTAACAAATAGGCTAAATGTGATATTTTATTATATGATATATTTTAATGGCATCATAATCTTAATATATGATATTTACCATCTGAATCATGTCAACAAATGGATAAATCATCTAGCTATTTATCATGTTAATTTTTGTGCCTCTCTCCGCAACAAGCAGGAATGCTTTTTACCCCAAATACCATACTTTTAAATGTTCTTCCGTTATTTAAAACTGTTGCTTTAATTACCTAGACCAAACAGAAAATCAAGACCTTTTGTCTCAAAATATTGACAACGATTTTATCGATTCTCATTTGCTACATCTACAACATTTAAAAAATAAAAATAAAAAATAGGCTATTGCA
>NW_015616625.1:0-997 GCF_001515605.1 Sinocyclocheilus anshuiensis
GTTGATTACTTCCATAAACATGACAGTGTGTGGCCCTTTTGACCTCTGTCTGATAGGGAGAAGATGGGGAGGATGGGGTGGATGGAGTGGATGGAGAACAGGTCACATCTTTATTTCCCTCCTCTGCCTCTTTTCTACACTTACAGTCACAGTATCATAAACGAAAATGATTGTACTATATTGAAGTATAAAATAAATATATTAAAAACAGAAAAATATAAAATGCACAGAAAAATAAGATTGATATCTAGATGGAAATCAGGCATTTGTTCTGTGTAAATCAATGTCTTGTTTTCTTGTTTTTGTGCATGTAAATCAACACATAAGCAAAGTCACCTTTGGTAATAGATACTTATTTGGATGCAAAAAAGTTCATAATACACATACACACAATTCAAATATGCGTGAAAATGCAACTACTGTCATGTCTGATTTTGGAAATCTCAGAATTAAAATCCTAAATTTCATTAAATATAAAGTTATACCTTCCATACCATATAGTATAAAATGGAGGAATATCATTAAAGTGCTGCCTTCCAAATACTGCAATAAATGAAACCCAGTATAAGTGACCTATGAAACTGCTCAGTTGAGCACCGCATTGCAATTAAATGAGTTATTGAGTCATTTAATTGATTCACTGTACTATGCTTCTGTTGTGTGCAGGGTGATGCTGGCCTAAATGGGCTTCCAGGACCTAAAGGAGACCTGGGCAGGGCTGTAACTACGTTATCACACACACATTATAAACGCCTGTTTTGTTTGATCACAGCAGTTTACTTACTGTATCACTGTTAATATAAGCAGGAAAAAATGTAAAAACAACCCAGTGGCTTCCTCACAGTACTATTTCTGTCTTTTAGGGTGTGAAGGGTTTCAGAGGCAGTCCTGGACCTAAGGGACACAGCGGACTGAGAGGAGATCCTGTAGGTCTTCCTCTGTGTTTAAGTAGCTGTTTTTTGTTTTGTTGTTGTTTTTTTTTTTTTGCAGTCTTAAC
>NW_015616626.1:0-997 GCF_001515605.1 Sinocyclocheilus anshuiensis
CTCCAAGAACATTAAATGGGTCCAACTCCTCTTCAGGGATCTGTACCAGAGCAAGAGTTGATAACATAGTTAAGGCGCACCTCAGTTTCAAAGATTCGTTACCTGTCTTTATACAGTATCCAAAATCACTAAGGTCTTACTGAATGTTTACAGGCTTGCACAGATTCTGTCCCCACAAAATAATCTCTTTCAAACACATACCATTAAAGTTGTAAAATGGATTTTATAAAAGTTCACTCGTGTGATGTCATGCAAGAACAACTAAAAATGGCAACTAACAAATAAAGGTAGGTTTGCAGCTACCTCTACATATTTCTGCTTGATATGTCAATTTATGAAATATGATGCCAGCCTTTAGATTGCTTTGTTCACACAGAAGTGAATAATATAATGCTTATTAATTATATCGACAACAACAAGCAGCACTCTGTGTCTGAGGATGAAAACAGTTCAGAGTTGAACGTCAGAGAGCTGTCATAACTAGGTGTCAGTCTAAAATGACGTGAATGCAATATCATCATGTGCCTCTCCAGGGTATTTGATTGTGATCGGTCAATTTTGTTGGTATATTCATGCACATTTCCTACTCGGCTGTGCTAGTTTCAGGTCTATCCTATCATTCTGCACTCTCTTCTAAAGTAATAAAATAAACTCACATCAGTACTTTATGTCAATGAATACACTTGTTTGATAAGTAACTGTAAGCGGGATAAAGCACAATCAGTCAGTCAGTCTTTAATCATAAAGTAAACCCTCACATCGATCACAAAGCTGACTGTACATTATCCATTATTAATCGGATAATACTTCATGATGAAAAGGAAGTAGGGAAAGATCTTTTTTCCATATTGTGATCTGATATACATCCGAGTGTAACAGATTACTGAAAAAGAAAAATGTATGTTGGTAACACTAACATTAACTTTACTTAAAGCCTTTGTGTATAATGCATTACATTGTAATGCATTATATCATTTCATAAATAATTGTAACCAAA
>NW_015616627.1:0-997 GCF_001515605.1 Sinocyclocheilus anshuiensis
CATGTCAGTCTTATGCACACCCCTTCAAGTAAAGTGTAACCGTCTCATGTTTTGCGCACAACCCTAATACCACTAATATTTTTTTCCCTGATTAGTATACTATTGAGTAATTATTAAAGTTGGGATACCGGAAAACCTTTCAAAACTTTTCTACAGCATCGTGGCTCATTCTTTTGAGTTTAGTTTTGTTTCTTTTTTCATTTCATAGATTTTGCCAATTTCGTTTTGTTTTTGTTTTTTTTTGCTAGAAAACCAGACAATCGCACAAATAATGGTTTTAAAGGCCCATTTTGGTATAATTTGTTTGTATTTTTTTGAATTGTATAAATTAACTTATGTTAACTTAACTTTAATTGCTAGAAAACAACAACATGACACAAATCAGATATCCGGTATTTTAGTATCATTCAGATACTATTACAGTTTTTGTTAATATTTTGAATTAGATTAAATTTGTATATTTTCTGCTTTCCTGTTAATAATAATAATAAAAAAAAACTTTTTGGTAATTTTGTTGTGTATTTTTGTGATCTTTATTGTTGTTTTATATCGTTTTTATTAATTTTATTTCAGTTTTAGTTTTAGTCATTTTAGTATGCATCAACTTCAACTATATGAAAATGAGAAATGTTGCACTGGAAACTAGCTGAGATAAAATAAGTTCAAGTTTTTTTTTATTATTCTATGTTATTTCAGTTAAAATGTATTTCACATAATCATCTTTTTATTTTAACTATAAAAACTACAATAATACTGTTTTTGTTGCTGTCTTTCGAAACAAATTGTAAAACTCAGAATATAGAAAAAAGATAGGTAACACTTTACAATAAGGTTCCATTAGTTCATGTATTAACTAACACGAGCAAACAATGAACAATACATTTATTACAGTTTTTATTAATCTCTGTTAATGTTAATGAAAATAGTCGTTCATTGTTAGTTCATGTTAATTCACAACTTTTGATTTTAATAATGCATTAGTAAATGTTGAAATTAA
>NW_015616628.1:0-997 GCF_001515605.1 Sinocyclocheilus anshuiensis
AAATA
Organism: Sinocyclocheilus anshuiensis; assembly: GCF_001515605.1. Lineage (NCBI taxonomy): Eukaryota > Metazoa > Chordata > Actinopteri > Cypriniformes > Cyprinidae > Sinocyclocheilus > Sinocyclocheilus anshuiensis. The sequence continues at coordinate 6 of NW_015616628.1, forward strand.
ATGTTCTTTTTAGCAACATCATATGACCCCTTTAAACCACTTTGAACTGTATGTGACACAGTACTTTTTCAGGGGCAGGTGTCCCTGTCCTGGCTCACTGCTTTACGCGTCCCATATATAACCAATGACCACTGCTTCACTTAGGCAGGCTTTTACTGTGATGCTTTATTTTGAAATATTTTGTCTCTGTTGATTACGTTCTTTTGTGAATATTTAGACCAGAAATGAGTGGAAAACTGTATTAAAAACTTGACTTGTGAAAGTGAATAAAGAAATATTTACTGTCTTACAATATTTAAGCTTAATAATAATAATATTGTTAAATTCACTGAACATTAGTACAATATTTCTCATTTTGTAAAATTAGTATATTTAACTACTTAAGTACAAATGCTGTTAGTATAAAAAAATTCAAATACATAATTTAACTATTGTACTGTAAAATAAAAATATAGCTTATTATTATTTAACAATATTTAACAATATAAAATTCTTATTACTTACAGTAATATGTGCATCTTATTTTTGGTAAAAAAACAAAAATAATAATAAAAAAATATATAATAATATAATTTAAAAAATGTATTGTTCCCGTTTATAATTTTATTATTATGGATAGAATTATCATTGATAGTTTCATTAATAGTAATAGTAGTAGTACTTGTAGTTGCAGCTGTTGTTACACACTGACTGGTATTGACTGGGTTCCAAAAAGATACAGTGTGCATGTTAAGTGAACTGAAAGACTCTAAATACAAAGTGGAATAAAGAGATTTGAGTCAGCCTTAAAGCTTAGATGCAATGTGTGTGTGTGTGTGTTAACAACCATACTGTCTTTAAAAAAAAAGTTAAAAAAAAAAGAAAGAAAGATTTGAGACTGCTTTCTGTCTTGTGTCAAACACATGCATTGCATTAAGGATCAGGTATTTGTTGGAAAAGACCAGCTGCCAACTGTCCAGTCAGATGTTTCCTCTGCAGGTGCAGTTCAAGAT
>NW_015616629.1:0-997 GCF_001515605.1 Sinocyclocheilus anshuiensis
TTTTACATGATCAGGTAATAAATGTTTTGTCAGGTAACCTAAAATGTTCCTGGCTAGGTTACATCTTTAATTGCTTCTAAGTGTGGCTTTTAGGTGTAAAATATTGCTAAATATGTTCAGCTTGACTGCATTAAGTTACATCAATGAGAGGCTTTTAAGATGAGGTAGAAATATTGTGTCTTAAATTTTAAAAAATCCTACAATTGTTAACACTTAAAGATGTTTTGTATTTATAATTTTCCCCAGATATTATGCAGTGTTTAAATATATATGTGAATATATGTATATGCCTTACACATATCATGGTTTGCATAGCATTACAGAGTTCAAAGAAAGAGTACATTTAGTATACATTCAGTCTGAAATCAAATAAAGTCTTTGATTCATGTTACAGGTGGATTTTTCAGTTGGGTGGAACTGTGTATGTTGCCTGTTTAAACGTATGTAACACTTGTAGAGTTGTGCAACGTCGAGTCGTTATCCTGCTGTATAGCGGCAAAGTAATTAATCACTGTGTGACTGATTCGCAGCAAATTCAGCTGTGTTGACTCTTAGCTTTCAGCAGGTTCGTAATGAATTGAGCCATTGTTAGCATAGCGCTGTCGCATGTATATTATACATTTGAGAATTCGGTTGTTTCATTAATGCAGGACAGCGTATAATTTATGTTCGGCCTGAAAAATAATTACGCCTGTGCCTGATGTGCCCCTCATGTACAGTGTTTTAATTCAATTCACAAAGACAATCAATAAAACTGACACTTATCTCCAGCCTAACAAGTTCTTTAGCAACCTCAAGTGTGGAGAACGGCCAACGTCCCATTGTGCAACAAACCAAATACTACTAGCATTACTAGCTGACACCGGTGGTTGGCCAGACTTCATGCCTCAGTAGTGTGCATCTAACCTCAGGCGGTGTGGGGTCAAGGGTACAATAGACCCTTAGAAAGAGCCTTTTCTCCAGATGGCCATGTTCAGTCCGGAAGACAAAAGGCACA
>NW_015616630.1:0-997 GCF_001515605.1 Sinocyclocheilus anshuiensis
TAACCGCACACTGATCCACTCAAGACTGGAAAAGTCTACAAAAACGTATTTTTTATTTTATAAATTGCATCGTGCAAAAAGTGCATGTGAGTTAAAAACAGATGGACACGAGCAAGCAGAAGGCTGAAATGTCTGCTTGCTCATGTCCATCTGTTTTTAACTCACATGCATCTTTTGCACGATGCATGGATCAGTGTGTGGTTAGCCACTCACTTGTTCATTTTGATATTTTTAAAAAAATAAAGTAGCAATACTTGTATTGTGTCTGTCTTGGATTAATGGGTTTTGCTAGTATTTTAAAGTCATGTTGGAAGCATCTGCTAAGTGAATACATGTAATGCCATAAATTCTGCTGATTAACTTGTTCTGAATCAATTGCAATCCTTGATTCCTCACCACAGGGGTCATTTTAGCAATCATGGCAATAATGCAGAGCTGTCCATCAGAGTCCTGCACCCCAGCATCTGCTCCAAACCCCAGCAGCAAACGCGCTGTCTCACTCTGATCTGTAACACACAGAAGTCAAAACATGTCTTAGACAGCAGTCAAGGTTTGTCCACTGTTAGAGCTGGAGGACATGCACAGATCAGGCCTGACTTTATAGAGTTATCTATATATAGAGTTAAGTTAGCAGCCAGCTGTAGAGGCGTTCTCTCTTTATAGTCTCGTACAGCGATGTCCACCCCATTCTGCAGTAACATCCTCACTGCCCCGACAGCGTCATTCTTAGCAGCAAAGTGCAGCGGGGTCTGCTTGTCTTTATACGTTCGAGCTTCAATGTCAGCTGCCATTATAATAAAATATCAGAGACAAAATATACAGACAGCTGATTTCAGGGAAAATGAAATGAAATAAAATAAAATAAAAATAGTTTTTTTTTCTTCCAGGAAACTACACCAGTCAAAAGTTTGGAACCATTAATATATTTGTGACCCTGGACACAAATATAACCCTCAATTTTTCGAAATTGAGATTTATGCATCATCTGAAAGCTGAA
>NW_015616631.1:0-998 GCF_001515605.1 Sinocyclocheilus anshuiensis
GCTGAAAATCTCTTTAGCATTTTCAGAACAACTCTGATTGACTCTGATTTAATATCTCACTTTTGTTGAACTTGTGTAACTGCTCTTCCATTTATCATCTTCATTCTCGTTATGTATCTCCGCCGTCTAAATCCCCTATTGAAAAGATGTTCAGAATCGCATTAAACCTGCTGCTGAAAAAAACAAAGATGCTGCAGGTGCCGTGCTCAGAATTGCACCATTACAATTGCGCCGAGACATCTAGATGTGCATCGACTCTGCGAGCTGGTGGCAGAGTGTGTGTAAATTGTATATTGTGCGTGCTCCATAAGGCTGCCGAGCTGCCTGCCTGAAGACAAAGGAAATGCACGCTGCTGATGAGGCGTAGTCTCCTGCCTTTCTCTCGCCTTCTGCGTTTGCATGTGTGGGAAAGCTTGCAGCCTTCTTCAACCCACGTGTTTCCTTTATAAAAGCTAAATAACATTTTTAATTTTAACATCAGAACAGTAAGACGAACAAAGGCAGGAATGCCTTAGGTGCTTATATCATGTAAATGAAAAGGTGAACGCTTTAAATGATGGACTGCAAAAAGTAGATGCACTACCCAAGCAAAATGGCGCAGAATCGGGCGATGCATCTCATCTTTTTCTTTAACTCTCACTTCCACTTACGTCCATTTTTTCCGCACCATGCCTTCGCACCAGAGTGTGTTTATCTAAGCACACACAACGGTAGGTGCAGGATAAGTGTAAATAGCTCTACATGTGGAGTCTGATCTCTGGTCAGTGCACTCTGCTCATTAACTAAACATGACTTGTCTTAAGAGGATTATTAGCCCAGTTTCAGGACAGGATGTCGAAAACCATCAGGAGAGTGTGGGGTGGGGGGATCCATTACCATAATTGCATTGCGCTAGCAGAAGAGGAAAAAGGAAGGATGCAGAGATGTTTTAAAAAAGGAAGAAATGAGTGAGAGTGAAAGAGGAGGCTGGCAGGGATGCTGGAGGAGAGATGAGGAGG
>NW_015616632.1:0-998 GCF_001515605.1 Sinocyclocheilus anshuiensis
GTCTCTACCTCCACCGTGAAATGTTCATTAACTCTGCCATCACTTTGATGGCCTCTATCAATTAATCCAGCTGCGTGTGATTTAACTGCTTATTAATGGTGCCAACAGTGTTGCTTGTTAGAAGAAGTGCTGTGTTAGCGTTTATTGCACAATAGGTGCTTTTTCACATGGCCTTTTTGAAGGGCGGCATGGATCCAAAGCATTCGCACTTTTGTTACATGAGCTATGATTGAACAGCATCCAAAAAGACATTTATCCATCAGCTATCTTTAAATATACCCCATATGTCTACAGTATGTCATTTCCCTCATACTTCTCAAATATGCTGTACATAGTCATAAGTGTATAAGTGTGTAATTATTTATGTTTTGTTGCTAATTCCATTTAAATTCTACCTCATGAATTGTAAGTGAGACAATCTTTAAATTCTGAATGGTGGAGCTGCATGATAAGACTGATTTTAAACAATGGCACAGCACACATGTATTACACAAATTCGACAAAGAAAAGACACTGATATCAAAGTGATTCGCATCAAGCTCTACAGAGCGGGTGGAGCTAACAATTGTAAGAAGATTATATGTTAGTAAAGCCTGCATTGAGATATTTTAGGATGAAATCAATCAATAAAAAAATCAATTCATCAAATCAAATTGGGTGACCAGAACTAACTGTTATAATCTGTGCTGAAATGTAGCAGATGAGTGGGCTGTGTCACATTCAGCGGGGTCTGCTTTCTAAATTTGGCAGCTACAGGAAGTGGCAAAGCAACAAAGAGATCAGATTAGACAAAGACTCTTCCAGCTAGTTACAAATAGTATAATTCATTATTTTTTTCTGACAAGCCATTTATTTAGATAATTATGTTATGTGTTAATGGTGATGTTAGTTATTCTTTTATTCGCAGATGTTGATCGTTTCTTTGTCTAAGAGTTAGAAGTATGTCATTAGGTGATTTACTGGAAAAATGTGGGGTTGTCTTGTTGAAGAAATTAAAT
>NW_015616633.1:0-998 GCF_001515605.1 Sinocyclocheilus anshuiensis
TAGTGTATATTGATGGCAATACTTCAAACTTGTATACATCAAGCCCCTCTCCCCCAGGTATTTTGAACAGTAAGATTTTAATGGTACTACATATCACAAATGAGCCCTGTACCATCCTGACTGAGTGCACAATTAATTTCTGTTTTATCAATGGAAAGATAATGCCACTGATGGTCTGATTTTCATCTTCCCCCCTTGTGTAGTAATCGATTCTCTCTCATTCTGTTGGTGGAGTCCTGCTTGGCTCACTGAAGGAGGAAAGGTGCCTCCTTGTGTCGTGGTCTGGTCGTCCTGGGTGTGGAAGGGCACGTCTTTGTCACGCTGCAGAAACAGCCGCCGTTCTCAGAGCAAGGCAGGACCGCTGGCATTCCTGGGAATGCCAGAGCCTTGTGCCACTGTACCCACTGACCTGATCCTGACATCCTGACATTGTTCCGGGTTCTGCCACTGCGTTGCCATAGAAACGGTATGTTGCAAAACAATGACATGTGAGGAAGTGATGATAGTGATACAGGCATGGGAAAATCTCAGCTGGGTGGTCTGATTGGCTGACACGGAGTGATGACACTGGTTTAACAACAACAGGCTCTATAAGATAAACAATAAATAAATGCTGAACGGATGGTTCTGTAAAAAATGTTGAAAATAAAATTAATTTTATTTACATGTTTTGAAGTGCATTTACATGACCATAGATAACTGCATATGACAACCAGATGTTTTGTATTATTGTTAATTTTTTAAGTTATTCTTTTGGCATGGCAATTATATAATATCGAAATGTATATGAAAAAATAGATGTATACATTTATTATGTATCTTAAAATATATACATGTCGTCACAGTGCTATGGTGATTTTCAGGATGTTACTATAAAGTGTTATGATTGTTTTTTGGTGTGTTGCTATGCGGTTGCCAGAGTGTTTTGGCTGGTTACTAGGGTGTTGCTAGGCTAGGTAATTTCTAAAACGGTGGTGCATTTCCCAAAAGCATTGTTA
>NW_015616634.1:0-956 GCF_001515605.1 Sinocyclocheilus anshuiensis
AGAACTGTCAGTTCCACAACACAGCCAGAGGAAAAAAGAACAAGATCTACACTCGTCTTCCAGACACTCTGCCAGAAACACACTATTAGGGCAATACTTTTGCAACTCACTCAGCACCGGGGCTCGTCTTTTGGTGCCGAAAAATGCTAATCAGGTTGCTACAGTCTCTCTCGGAGGCAAGGTGCAAGAGGTTCATAAACAACCTCAACAGTCTCTTTCTGCAGCCAGAGGAGTGTCTCTATGACACCACAGATGGGCTCTGTCTTTCATATTGGACTGAAAAATCAATCTCGCGGATTTCACAGTGAGACTGTCAGAGATTTTGATGACTCTTCCACACATCTGATGCCCATAACGCCTCGAGGCCCTCTCTCACTGGAACATTCTTCAACAGAGTCTCGCTGTCAGGTCCACACTGAGCTATTTATAAAGAACAGAGGTTTCCAGATTCGGATCCAAGATGACCGCTTAAGGCCTGCAGCAGGTGCAGGTCCGTCCCACACGCTCTCCTAAGGTTCTGACCTTCTGTTCATTGTAATCGTCCAAATCTGTGAGACCCTACCGACTGTTAAAAAAAAAAAAGAGAGACAAAACAAAGCTGACGTGGATGGGGAAATTTTGCAAGAAAATACAACATTTTACATTGACTCTATCGGCTGGGATGACTCATTTTGTTTTGAAGGATGCAAAATCCAACAGACACCAGGGATGTGCAAAACGACATGCTTTTAAAATCAACTAGGCAAGTCTGCTTAAACTACTAGTCAATTAAACACACTTCAGAAAGCACTGGTGGGTTTTAAAGGAAAATGTGTCATTTACTCACCCTCAAGTTGTTCCAAAACTTTATGAGGTTGTGTTCAAAAGAAGAAATAAAACTCCTGGGTTTGGAACAAGTGGAAAGTGATGCTTCATTAAAAAAAAAAAAAAAAAAAAAAAAAAAAAAAAAAAAAAAA
>NW_015616635.1:0-998 GCF_001515605.1 Sinocyclocheilus anshuiensis
CATTATAAATGTCTTTACTGTCACTTTTGATCAATTTAACGCATCTAAATTGAAGTGAATTAAACTTACTAACTTTTGAACTGTATAAGGAAATGGCAAGGGCATGTTAATAGTCAGTCACAACATGACCAGAAGTGAAATGTCAAACCTTCACTGCTGACCAAAACTGTCTGTTCTGAAACTGGAACTGTGGGGAGCGTTTATCCTCTAAAAACCTTAGCAAAAAGCACAATGTCTTGATTAACTCACTACAACAACTTGACAATCACACACAAACATCTGAATGCAATAATTATCTAGCAAAGCACACAAATAATTTTTGAAATGTTAATCAAAATATTAAAAACAACAAATCCAGATGAAACTTACTTTTTTGGGTACAGTGGAACAAAGACGTCATTGTCTACTGCACTCCTTAACCTCTGAATAACTGCTTCTACAAAGGCCTGCAGGATGAAGTCACAAGCGGATTATATTTACTGATTATATCCATGAAGTTACATCTGGAGTTTTAATGCATCATAAGACAACACCTTGACAGGTTTGCTTTGTTCACCATCAAATACAGAATAATCATGTATTCTCTTGCACAGTGTCGTGAGGGTTTGAGACTGCTGCGCAGATAGAGGGTCCCACACCAGCTCCACAAAACCTGCCAAAAACAAGCTACATTTTAATAAGATTATTAGTTCTGGATTTCATTCTGCACTTCTGAACGAATGCTGCACAGACACCAATCAGAGAGCCAGAACAACACATTCTGATATGCTTAATAGTAAATTAAATTCAAAAGCATGATATTAAATTATTCTTTGAAACATTCTGTTCCAAACTCAATGTAAAATGCAGCAGGCCGGTGAGTGTTATAAACCTGTTAATGTAATTATTTGCAAATGACATAGTTACCTTGAACTTTAGAAACTATTGTCTTCTCAATTATGGTTGGCAGAGTAGTCTTATCCATGTTCTCCGATTCCTCATAACCCTGACCGTGACAG
>NW_015616636.1:0-998 GCF_001515605.1 Sinocyclocheilus anshuiensis
TGTCATGGATGACATTGAGGAGTGGCTCTGTGCTGATGTGGTGAGACTTCTTTACCTTGATTTCATTCTCTCTGTTTTTGTTTCCATGGTAACATCACCTCGTCTTACTCACTTTCATTTAACCAAGTCTGTTTGGTTCTATTTTTGGATTTGTATCCCACCTCAGTACTATACTAATCATTCATTTCCACCAATCATGTTGTCAGTCCACCATATGCCACTCATTCACATGATACTAATGAACATTAACTAGGGATGAATTATTAGCAATTTAAGATGTCCGTGAAGCTCCAGCCTGTGGTGTTGGAGTAACTCATGAGTGTGTTCAGACGCACAGAAGAGTGATGTTGTTGAATGTTGCAGTTCACTGGTGCCGGATGCTTTCTCTCATCTGTTGTTATATGTCATCTTACGGAGTTGTGTTTGTACCGATATTCAAAGAACTGTGTAGTTTGTCGAAGTCAATAAATGTGATGTGATGTGATATATGTCCATTGAACAGTGTTGGGGAAGTTACTTGACGCAAACTACAGGGATTCAGAATTTCCGGAAGTTGTTATATGATATAAAACTGAGCGCTGTTTGTTTTTAAATAGCCAATACTTATTTAGTCATAATTTCTCGGACCTAAATAGAATTGCATAGAATTTTAAACAAACTCCAAATTCAGACAAATGTATGAAATTTTCAAAAACAGAACAATGTGAGCATTTGCTGACAAAGCTGATCCAAAAATGTCCAATAAGTTGATTTATTTGGCCTGGCTTTTGAAAAAGTAGTTAGAAATACTACAAGTTCCAATTACATTGAAGCTATTTAAGTGTCAGTTAAAATATAGCAATTTAAAAACAAAAAAAAACAACAGTATTTTTACATTCATTAAGATTTTTATTTATTTTTTATTTTTTTTTGATTTACATTTATTCAGCAAGGACATATTAACATTCCACAAAAATATGAAGCAGCACAACTGATTTGAACATTGATAATAATAATAA
>NW_015616637.1:0-997 GCF_001515605.1 Sinocyclocheilus anshuiensis
AGAGAAACGAAAAATTGAAATCGCATCATATGACCCCTTTAATAATATGCGGGCGCAGTTAGATTTTGCATTGACAAATGTAATTGCATAAAATAATGTTATAATTTATGCATTAGTCAAACACTTTTAATAAAAAAAGAGGTTTTTTTTAACACGGTCATTATAATGAGCTGAATTCAACCCTATTAGTCAAGTTTGCTAATACATAAAATAACTCATTTTCATAATTTGTGATAATAATTTTTCACATCTATGCTGTGCCAACATTTGTTTCTTCTTATTTTATATTAATATTGTAGTATAACTATGAATCAACTTTGAACCTTTCTGTAATCTGTTTTTTTATGTAGCCTACATATCATAATATTTACTCTTTTTTTTTTTCTTTTTTTTATACATATATTTACTTTTGTTCAGCTGTCAATGAACTATGCTGCTTCTTTCTACAGGTGGACCCTCAGGACGTCATGATATGTCTGACCACACGTACACTGATCACCAGGGGTGAAAGTGTGTCCACCCCTCTCAGCGTGGAGCAGGGGCTGGATGTCCGTGATGCCTTTGTCAAGGTGAGATTATTTAAAATCAATAAATGGCCCAGTTTTGATTCTCAATTTGTCACAGAAGTCATCAATATCCACTAAGTGGGCAATTTTTGGCTCCATCAGGGAATCTATGGCAGGTTGTTTGTGTGGATAGTGGATAAAATCAATGCCGCCACCTATAGGGCTCCTTCCAGAGAAAACAAGACTGTTCGCAGGTCTATAGGCCTGCTCGACATCTTTGGCTTTGAGAATTTCACTATTAACAGGTGAGTACTAATAAACAGAAAATTCTAGATTGTTTTAATTTCAGCAAATACAACCAGTCAGCATCAGGTCTTGCACCTAAAAGGCATTTTATGGTCACACTGGTACTAATCTTGTTCATTCCTGCTGTAGTTTTGAGCAACTGTGCATCAACTTTGCAAACGAGAACCTGCAGCAATTCTTCGTTC
>NW_015616638.1:0-998 GCF_001515605.1 Sinocyclocheilus anshuiensis
TTGGAATAGGTAACAGGTGAAGAAATGGATGTACAGTGGAAAAATTACCAGATAAATTGCTTGTAGTATGAGGTCAGTCGCTTTAATGAAAAATAAAACCTCCATTGATAAAGTCACCACACTGCTCCTGTTAAACTGCCACCCTCAGTATGACCAGTGGATTTAAACCAGCAGCTCTTGGATTGCAGATATTGTTGGGTTTTAATTTTGTCCTGCTGGGTGGTCCCGTCACCAGTAACCAGGAATAGAGGCTACTGGCTTTCAGACTGCTATTTTAATAGCATAGTGACTGAGCGCTATTATACAGTTTTAATATTTGCAGTAGCATTATTTTTACTCTTTGTTTTCCATCGTTGCAAGAAAATATGACTTCATGTCGAAATGGCGGCATCCAAGGAAAATGGGAATAGATCGGACTTTCCACAGAATAATGGCCCCGTCTTTTTCCAGTCGGTTAGCACCAGCAGAGAGAGAGAGCGCGTGTGTGGTTTTCAAAATGCCTCATCATTGATCTCTGATGAAGCCTGCCCTTCACTGAAATGCTTTTCTTCTTTTTCTTTTTCCCTTAGCCAGGGAACGTCTGTTTTTTACCTTCACTCTGTCTCTGAGCTTGCCAGCCGGCCCGCCTGCTGGACCATAGTGGCACCTGAAGCCAACTCAGCTGGACAGCTGCTCTGGTCGCTGGCACACTGGGAGAATATAACTGGTGCCTGGTCAAAGGCAAGCTAAACCATGAAATAATATTTTACCGTTTCGCTATTCCAAGTCCTCACGAGGTCAGCACAATTTCAGAGATTTCTTTCAGGACAGGACCACGTACCAGCGAAATTCCCAGTGAAGGTTCAGAAGGATGATGTTCGTTTAATCCCACCAGAAGCCGCTTACCTCACTTCTTCCAAAAATGTTCTTTCTGCAACTCTACCTCAGCTCCCAGTTATTGCAATGGTTATGGCCAGTTGTCAGACTCTGTTCCATGTTTTGTGTGTGTCCTGCTCCCC
>NW_015616639.1:0-998 GCF_001515605.1 Sinocyclocheilus anshuiensis
CATAGTATTTTTTTTTTCCATACTATGGAAGTCAATGACTACCATAAACTGTTTGGATACCAACATTCCTCAAAATATCTTCTTTTGTGTGCAACAGAACAAATAAACAACAACTTGAGGGAGAATGAATGACGAAATAATGTTTATTTTCGGGTGAACTATCCCTTCAAACATCTTATTTAAAAAAATAAGTTGAAATAATGTGAAAAGATGGCTTAAACAAAGGCGTGTACCATCGATTAACAACCTCAAAGCTCACAGAAGGTCTGTCTTTAAAGTTTGAGTTAGCATTAAAAACCGCTTTCCCTATAGAGAAAATTAATGAGCTTTTATTTCTGAGACCTGACTGTTGCACTCCACTGAAATGTAGTGGATACAATAGTTATCTCTCTGTCAAGGGTAAAAGATCTCAAGGAAGCACTCCAATGGTAAAAAGACTTCCATAGTCTATATATTCCATATCTCCCCTGCACAATACGATATGAAATTATATGAACTGTAGTACTTCTATGGACTGCTTTCTGGCTTACTTGTGCCACACTGCCTTCACAAGAGTGCCATAAAACGAGGCTACTTTCTTGTGTGGCGGCATTAGTGCACTGAATACACTGCGTGGGAGAGAGTGGGTGAGTTTGAGAATTCCGTGTTAAGGCAAGAGGAGAGAGAAAGAGTGAAAAAAGGTGCTCATTTCTTTTTCAATCTGTGTTTCACAATGCATGTTTGCCTGGAGAATTGCAGCTAAAGTTCACATGGGGGAAGGAAGGTACCTGCCCCCCATCTCGCAAAACCCACTAGAGTTGGGGAGAGGAGGGGGGGCTGGAGAAAAGGACAGAATGAAAAAAGTGCCATTGAACTCTGACTTGAGATTGTGAAGGGAGAGAAAGAGAGAGGGTGTGAGTCTGAAGAGGGTTAGAGAGAGGGCTTTAGGTGGAGGAGAGGGGGGTGGCGGAGGAGAGAAAGAAGGGAATTAGGAAGGTGAAGGACTGAACCACCCTCAT
>NW_015616640.1:0-998 GCF_001515605.1 Sinocyclocheilus anshuiensis
AAAATCTCTTGACTTGCCCACCATGAAACTGAGCTGTAGTTTGCGTTTTCACAAATGATACATGTGAAGCAGCTATAAATTAGTTAAGAGAAGGTGGCTTACCTTCGTTTACCAAAAAGAAAGTAGCAGCCTTCACGTCAGGCAACTTATGATGCCTTAAAATCTGGTCACCCTACCATTGTCCATACCTATTGTACTCATGTCTGTGATATCATTTTTGAATAACCTATTTTACCAGCTTAGACTTTGAGTTGAATTAAATTCAGCACAAGTTTCAGGAATGCAACCTTTTTGTAGTTAGAAATCGGAGATAGCATATTTCATAAATGGTCTGGAAGCAATGTGAAGGACATTTTTTATATGGCCCCTTTAATACAGCAGCAATTTATTGCTTCCTTTACTCTCTAAGCTGAAGATAACTAGTGCTCTCCTGAGTTAGATGCCTTGTGCCTTGTGGTACTATGGGTGTTTAAACACTATCCATACTCATCTGCATGCAGTCCACTCTCCTCTCGGCCAAGCTGACCCAGTGAAGCTGGATCAATTGGTGATAAACTGCACACTGAGTGGAACAAACACAATGAGCCTTACAATTTAGAGAGAGGCCTTCACCCAGCTCATCTCTTAACACAGCCATTATTCTGCCACCAGAGGTAGCAATGGGACCCTCTGGAGAGATGCATTGTCCACAGGCAATGTCAGATGAATCATGCACATTTTCATCTGTTTCTTTTCATGGCAACACACTGAAACAAGCTGAAACTTCAAGAGTGGGTGGTGATGTCACTCAGCACTTGGAGAATACGTATGGGAGATTTTCACATACCAGTGGCCTTAATCAATATCTTCCCTGAGCCTCTCCCTCTCTCCCTAATCCCATCTTCCGGTCTCCATTGTTCCAGCAACACTTGCAAGCCAAAGGCTCCTTCGAAGCTTATCAGAATTTAACTTATTTTGACACTTAACAATTCATGAACCATGTTAGATAATTAGTCCAA
>NW_015616641.1:0-998 GCF_001515605.1 Sinocyclocheilus anshuiensis
ATGACAGAATTTTCATTTTTGGGTGAACTAACCCTTTAAACTTCACAATGAAAACAATGCCAAGCAAGTCATGGCAGCAAAAGTTCAAGGAGTTTGTCTTTGCATACATTCAAAGACAAACTTTTTTTTACATTCACCCACACATACGTTCCAGTGCAAAACCTCCTATATTATTGTACGATGTGCTCACGAACAATGGAAAGTCCCTTTGAGAGAATAGGAGGAAACGTTTGGAGAACTAAAACTTAAACAAGAGAGAGAAAATATTTTTTTAAAGGTTGCCCAAATGGTGCAGACAGTTCAATGTTAAAAGGCCACAAAATCCTGGAGGCTTGTTTTCATGTGACAGCAGAGTTTCAGAGCTCTAGAAGTGCTCGGGCGAGTACTTGGGGCCACATGAGTGAAAATACAAGCAGGAGTTACGAAAGGCCACACTTCATTGATTCATCTAAAGGCACAACTAAAGAAAAGGCTTTTGAAAGGCTACATTTCCAAGAAGTTCTTCCTTAACTAACACTGCTACATATGTTTGAACTGCATACTACTGTGACTATTTCTGCTGTAAAGTTTGCATATGGTGCTGTTATGTATCCCATAATGCAATGTGCCTGATTCAACCTCTTATTTCCCATATGACAAATCAATGCATGAAATGCCACAATTTTTTACATCTTTGACTCAGCTGCCAAAAATAATATAATTAACACAAAATTGCATTAAAGATGATTTTAAAAATGTCAAAAGATTATTTAAAACAGATTATAACTGGATATTCTTGCTGAATTTAACATTAAACAAATCAGGATGTATACAAATGTAGAGAAGTTATTTGGCAACATATGATGTGTTCTATTTAAATATAGTAGGCAGTATAGAGTACATTCTGCAGTATTCAGAATGTAGTATGCTAGTATTCTGTCCGAACATAACCTATGCAGCGCTGTAGAACAGAGCGTTTCTAAATGATTTTGAGTGCTGTCTTAACTACGTGAGCGTGT
>NW_015616642.1:0-998 GCF_001515605.1 Sinocyclocheilus anshuiensis
GACGCTCGACACAACAGCGTGACCTTCAGCGCCGCTGCACGTTTTGACCCCTTCGGCGTGCCATACTGGCTGCACGCAAACCAATGATAATGCACGAATTTTCTGTTTTCTCCCAAAGTTTCCGCTCCGTGCATGCATCTCTCCCCCCGAGCAGCTGATCGTGTGGTGCACGCATGCATTTGAAGGCTGCACACATGCAAGGCCATCATCCGGGTCGCATTCGTGCAGCATACGCCAGAGAGGGCGAGAGAGCCGCTCACATCACGGTAAATCAAAGGTGAACGGGGCGGAGAGGAAAGCAGAGCATGGCGTCCGCGTTCGGCTCCAGGACTCTGAGTAAAGATGATGTGAACTACAGGATGCATTTCCGCATGATCAACGAGCAGCAGGTGGAGGACATCACCATCGACTTCTTCTACAAGCCGCACACCATCAGCCTGCTCACGTGCACCGTGCTCAGCCTCATGTACTTCGCCTTCACGCGGTGAGTGACGCACTACGCCAGTGCCTATGGCACAAAGAGCATGTTACTATAGCAACACGTGATCATACGAGTCGCGTTAGCTGAAGCTGAATTATGTAGCTTTTAGCGCGTGTTTGTTGTTCTGGGGTCACCTAGACCTAAAGTCGACAATAAGGAGCTTTTAGCGGATGTGCGCGTTTAAAATATACGATCTTTCACTTCCGGGAAAACGAACAGCAATGCTGATGACGTCACCGTGTACTCGGGGGCATGCACCACTGATCTATATATATATATGTTCTCTATATTCGATGGAAAGACAGTGATACCGCTGGTTTCTGAAAGTACACAAGTAGCAAATCATGGTTCTATGTGTAAACAAAAGACTATCGGTTATTTATAACTATATATATATACATTTATGCCATGGTCTGTCTGAATACTCGATTCTGATTGGCTGGCGGGTGTTGATTAAATTTGTGTAACTGCACAGGTCAGTTTAATCACGTTCTATATTAATGCGCTTCCTATAAAC
>NW_015616643.1:0-998 GCF_001515605.1 Sinocyclocheilus anshuiensis
ACCAAAGTGCATTTTTACCGAAAACAAAATAAAGTTTATTTAATAATCAATTACTTAATCAAATTTATTTAATGAACAACACTGTAAAAACAATGCAAAAAAGTGCAATTTAGGGTTAAAAAAAAACAGCAGCTGTGGTCGCCAGAACATTACCATTAAAAAAAGAAAGAAAAAAAAATGTTTTGCAGACTGAACTTAAATGTACGGTTTAAAAAATAAAATTCATTTTGTTTATGTTTTACGTTTATATACCTGTTTTTTTTTGTTACTATATTTATTTTTTACAAATTACTAAAGACAGTTTTTTGTTTTTTTTTACAGATTACTTTTTTGTACTTTTTTTATACAATTTTGTACTGTTTTTGTTTTTTACTAAAATATAAAAGGTGCATTGTGTGTCACAGACAAATACAAAACACCACCTGACACGACACTAAAATAATGCAATAAACTTTGATTTAACAACATTAAACCTTATACATAACTGATAAGAAATTTGTAAATTTCAATAAAATAAATGTGAGCTGTCACACAGAGAATTCTGGGAATGTCATATATAGGGAATGGGAATATATACAAGTAAAGTTTTTTTATATATAACATTCCCATTACCTATGTATTTCCACTTTAAATTGGAAGATTAATTTTTTTTTTTTTTTTGCTTTCAAAAATTATAAATTTAACAGTATTTTACCATATATAGTAAGTGAATTTACTGTTAACCATTTTACAGTGTTTTACCATTAAAAAAGGAAAATTTGTAATTTTTTTTTGCTGTTTCATATTTTTGGTGTCTCACTAATTGTGACGCTTTCATAACATCAATCCTGTTTGAGCGACTCTGCGTGTTTGAATGTTTGCGGTTCTGTTTGGTGCCACCGGAGGTTCAGAAACAAGACGTTTGGTGTTTAAGTTTAGTGAATTAACCAGAGTTTGTGCCTTATATCATCTGTAATTAGGGATGCACCGAAATGAAAATTCTTGGCTGAAGCCGAAAC
>NW_015616644.1:0-998 GCF_001515605.1 Sinocyclocheilus anshuiensis
GCATGAAACGTGCATGAGGAAACTTTGATGTATGATGTTCAAAGCTTTCTGCTTCAGTGCTACTTGAATAACTGTCAGACAGAGAGAAGAAAAGACAGAATGTGTAGCAAGAGGGAACGACAAAAAAAGAAATATTATATGAAAAAAATTTCAATGATTGAATGTGAAATATGTAATCTAACCAGGAGGGTGATGCCAGTTAGTAGCTGAATTATATTATACAGTTGATTTTGTGGTATTACACCAAAAATGTTAAAATTGTTGGTAATAGCCTCCTATCTTTTTAAATGAACAAGTAATGTAGTTGTTATTTTCCTAGTTACAGGTAAATTTATTTATTTTACTGGACATATTTCAGGTCAGGTCATGTTATTGACATTATGATTAGGAAAACATTTAAATTTTGTATTATTATTATTTTACTTCAGTTTTTCAATTACTTTTTAGTTAATTTTAGTTAGTTTTAGATTCTTTCTGATTGTTGTAATTCATTATTTTACTTCGTTTTAACCATTGTTTGTGGTTTAGTGTCATTTTAGTTTTCATTTATTTTTTATGAAAATGCTTTTCATAAATAGTTTTTGTTTTTGTGTTTTATAATAACTCCTATTTGATCCAGCTTCTACAAACAGCAACACAAGACAAACTACTCTGAGGGAGCACTGCTAGCATTTTGGCATCATTCTCGCTTTTCGCCATTTAATATTTTATTCTCCTTTTGCTGAGAGCCTCTTTCTTTACCGTTTGTGTTTCCTTCACCTTTCTCTTGTGCCTCTGTTCCTCACAAGCAAAGCATCTCAACGAATCCTTCATGCTCTGCCTCAGAGCTCAGTTTTTTCCTCTGAGAGAGTAGTTGTTGCTGGAAACTTTAAGTTGAAGTTGTTGTTTTTTTATTCTTTTTTTTTCTTTCCTCTAAGCCTCCGTCTGTTTTGACCCATTGCTGTATCTCAAAATGAAGCTCTTAGCTGTCAAACGCAGGAGTGGGAACATCTGATACC
>NW_015616645.1:0-999 GCF_001515605.1 Sinocyclocheilus anshuiensis
AAAAAATTCTGTAATTATGGAATGTTTTAAGTTAAACTTTTCACTCAAATTGGTATGCTGATAATACAATTTGAAATGAAAGAAATAAAATGCATTTAAAATTAAAAATGCAAATACAAAATAAAAGCATTATCACTAGACCTTTGGATTCCACTGTATATAAAAACCTGGGAACTCACGCAAATTATAATAAACTAAAACAAAAAAGTCTTAAATGATTGCTAAGTCTATTATTATGAATAAATACGATATTATATTAAGTAGTACTATATGAAAAATACGATTAAGACCATGATGCACTGTTATGGACATGTATTTGTGTATTTTGCACACACAAAAAAAACAACACACTTAAAGACCTCAAATCTCACCTGAACTTGACTTTCAAATGATCAGTAATTATAAGTTTACTTTCAAATTAACACATTACGACATGGATTTTCAAGGCATATTTAAATGGAAACTCGAGTATGTAAAGAGATGTGATTTACAGTTATAGCTGACTACACTGATCTAACTTAACTATTGATGACAATGCGTATGACACACGCAGCGTTATGTGCTCATTTTGGACGTATGCTAATGTAAACGTAAATATATCAATCAGAAACATCTGAACAGTCACTGCTTTAAACGGACCAGCTAAACAATCAGCTGCAGTCTTGCGCACACATGCTTCACGTGTTACAACCCGTTGAATCGTAAGGTATTAGATCCTATGAGGTGAACACAAAACACTACACTACTAAAAGCCGACAGAAGAATAACGAATGAAAGAAATCAAACATTTCTGTCAATGAGTTCTCACCTGCCTGTTTGACTTGACCTCCACAAATGCGTCACGCGCCTCCTGCTGTTCGTCAGGGAAATCGGTCCGTGCTAAACGCGCGTGCGTATTCCTGTTCCGCTTAGAGCGAGCATTCAACCTCACAAGTGCGACAGTCTAGCGGTCTATTATATCAGTGGTTCCCAACCCTGGTCCTGGAGGCACCCCAACAC
>NW_015616646.1:0-999 GCF_001515605.1 Sinocyclocheilus anshuiensis
TTTTAATGAAACCTGAGAGGTTTCTGTCCCTCCATTGAAAGTCCACGCAACCAAAACTTTTCTTTTCTTCTGACTTAGGAGGCTTTCACACTAGCACTTTTGGTATGCACCTGGGTTCATTTGACATCAGAGTTTGGTTTGTTTGGAAAATGTAAATGCTGTTTTCTGAACTTAGATGCACACCTAAAAAGGGGGGTCAACTCTGATATGGTTCACTTCTGATGTGAATTGTGAAAGCAATCATACTGAATCACAGAAGAGAACCATTATAATGACATATGAATTGGTCAAACTGTGTATTTATGTGTTTACTTACTCACTTTCCTGAAAAGTGTGACTGCCACACTGCAAGCAGAGAAAATTCATATCTCATTTCTGCTCGCAGAAATTGACTCCCGCATTCTTTTGTACCTTTGCATTACAGTCGTGACAAATAGACGCATGTGTCATCTGTGTTGGCGCTTTGGAAATGAATCCGTTTTTTAAAAAATCAGAGGTTCAAAAATGAAGCAAGCAAGCATCCATTCATTTTGCCTTCTTCTGCATAGTTGTTACCTAATAACAGAGGTAAACAGCTGCCACTCTGATGGTTTGTGGTTCGGAACCAAAAAGTCACCAGACCAGGCAACTGAACTTTGTGAAAGCCCCCTTAAACACAGTCACTTAATATGATGAACAAATTAAATTTAGGCTTTTATTCACATAGAAAGTGATCAACGCACATATCTAGAGCACATCAAACATGGATAAATAAAATATATGCTATATGCCATAATCAGCTGAACTTCCTGTCTGCCATTTTGATTTATGTTGAAAACCTTTTCCTCCTAGACCATTGGTCCAATTTTCACCAAATTCGACCCAAATCATCTTCAGACCATGCTGGCAAAAAAGTTACGGATTTCGTGTCAATAGGCAAAATGGTTTTCATTTACCGCATTAACAAATTTGACAGCATGATGCCAAACTGCATCTGAGGCTGTATCTCTGCAAAGCTTT
>NW_015616647.1:0-999 GCF_001515605.1 Sinocyclocheilus anshuiensis
AAAAGAACAGCTTTTATTTGAAATGGAAATCTTTTGTAACATTATTATACATGTCTTTACTGTCACTTTTGATCAGTTTATTGAATCCTTGTTGAATAAATGTATTAATTTCTTTAAAAAAAAATCATACATACCCAAAACTAATTATTTTTGATATTTTATTATTTTATTTTATTATTCTTTAATTATTTTCAATCAAATACTATAATGCACTGATGCCTAAAATTGCTTGTAGCATAAAAACGGTTTATGTTAGTGTGTTTTATTTTTTTATTATTATTTTTGTTATTTATTTATTTATTTTATTTTTTTAACAAAGTAGTATAGATTTATAATATTGCTGTCATTCATTTTTAGCATTTTGTGCGGTTCCTAACAACACCCCCAAGATTACAGCCTCTCTTATTTTTAGAAAAAGCTTCATGAACATGCTTGGAGAGTTAGATACAATGTACAGCATGTATTTCATCTTCCAAATGAACATTAGTGAGGTGATGTAGATGCAAATTATGAAAAGGAAATTTGGTCATGCTCTATACTTTGGCCTGGCTCGTACCAGTGGATAAAACCAATACAACCTCATTCTAGTCGTTCCGAGTGGGTGGCAGAACGGCAGAGTTTGGCGGAGCTGACATCTCGCTCCTCTTTTGAGTTGCCAAGAGGCGTCTCTGCGCTTCTTCACGAACTAACAAAGGCGTTTACATGTGGAAAAATAAGACACATCAAATATGGATCTTTGTGCGTTGAGAATGTGTAAATATATCTTCAAATGCAGGCTTGTTTTTATTTGCTCCCTTGTTGTTGCGGGGGAGTTGGGCTGTTGTCATGAAGCACAGCTCCTCCATCCACTGATCAATATGTTTTCCTCTTTTTCTCTTTCAGAGGAGAAGACACAGCTGGTTCTAAATGTCGACAAACAGCTTGAAGAAGTCAGAGAGTTGGTGGGTCTTTGATCAGTAATTTCCACTCACTCGTTTTCTAAATAATGAATTTGGAAAA
>NW_015616648.1:0-999 GCF_001515605.1 Sinocyclocheilus anshuiensis
TTTTTTACACAGATTTGCCATTACTGGAAAACAAAACAAAAATACTGATTTAATATTCCTTTTTTACACTGGACAATCTTCATAAGGCAGAAGTCACCAGTGCTTTCCCATTGAGAATGATATAAGAGTGAGAGAACATATGGAGAAAGGGCAAAGAAAAAGAGCTCCAGGATTTGCGATAAGAAATACGCAGGACATGGGACTGATCAGAGCGGAAAGGAGTAGAAACACAGAAGGCGGCTGTTGGGGTGGGAGGCTGTGTTCTGAGAAAAGAAGAGCATAATTGACACATGGCTGTCACCACACCACAGTAGGCGCAATGCAGTGAGCACGGGATGACGGATGGTTGACTTCATAAGCACCTTCCTCCCTTCTGTTTTGCCCTTTGCTCGTTACTGTCCTATTCAGAACTCTAGAAATAAACAGCAGCCCATCTATTGCTCAGAGCGGCCTGCAGCGTAAGCACTCTGTCCTGCCTCTGAAATTTACAGTCTCTTTTGCTTTCCTTTACTGTTTACTATGGCTAATGCCTGAGAAGTGTATATATTATACAGTGTTTTTACTGGCCCAGGCTGTCTTATGAGTATCTGAAAAAGATAATGATCAACATTTTGAAAATTAAACTTCTCTAAAAATCATTGAAATCTGCAACTGAATGTTCTCCCCCAGGTCAAAAAAGTTAATTTGATGTGCATGCTATGCACAAAAAAACAAACAAACAAAAAAAAAAACATCCCCTGCACTCATCTGTCTAAACTGGAAACTGCATGATGTACTTCATAAGCTTTAATATGTTTCTTTGTACAGATATTTGAAGGAAAATCATGTGGGCTTTTGTATGCAAAGACGATGGCCTCCCTTGAGTTTTGTGGTTAGAATGGCAGGGCATTCTATATCTCACTCGGGCTGAGGGATTTGACAGAAATGATTAAGATTAAATGTCACCTGAGACTTCATGCTGGGTTCGAGCTGTGAGGAACAAAGATAATATCTGTCTCA
>NW_015616649.1:0-999 GCF_001515605.1 Sinocyclocheilus anshuiensis
AAAGCCCAGAAAACAATGGAGACATTGTCCAGTCTCAACAAGACTTGGAGCAAGAGGACAATGTGTTTGTGTAGTGCGCCTGCATGAGGTTGTGTGTGTGAGTGTATCCTTTTGCCTCAGCATTATTTTAGAGAGTAGCATTTAAATATGAACTTAAACTCTATGGTAGATAGCCAGCAATCAATTAACTTCTATTTCACTGATTTTATCTGAATAAAATGAGTTTGATCAAATAATTTACAACACATATACACAGTTTCCACTAACAATTTAGTATGTCACCCGACCTGCAAAATGACTGCACTGGCTTTGCCTTGGGTATGGTTATTGCACTTCCAACTCAAGTCAACTTCAAAAAAAAATTTTTTATTAATAATAATAATATGTAATATTATTAATATGTATTAATATTTTTTATATCTATTTTTTAATTAGTTGCCCCTTAGTTCTCTGTCTGTGAAATAATCAGTACTTATTAATTTTGAAAAAAAATGAAATTGACATTTCCTGTGTAAGCAGACAGTTGTTGACCATAATAAAAAGCTGCCCAGATTTTATTCTGTGAGTCAAACATCTGGCTTTACCAGTTTTATATATGGCCTACACCAAGAAACGCTACACAGGAAAACACTGACGGACAGCGTGCATGCAAGTCGAGCAAGAGAACGAGAACAGGAAACCGATCCTGGAACGAATGGCCAATGTGTCACAGATGTGGGGATATCTATCGTTCCGTTGTTTCCAACTCCTTCCCACTAGAATTGCAATCTCATGATCCCCGCTCATACCGTGCTTGAGTTCAGACTCTGTCCGATGCCAAATACACACCACATGTGTTTCGCAGTCTACCTGTCTGAATTGTCATGTCTATATTACAGTCTATATAAAGAAAGGGCTTTACAAATCACATTAAAAGTTAGTGGAGATGACAGTGGGACAAACGGCTTGTGGTACTTTGCAGTGATGTGTTCTTTATGACTTGTGAACAGGTAGTAAATG
>NW_015616650.1:0-999 GCF_001515605.1 Sinocyclocheilus anshuiensis
AGTTATGATTTTATTGATTAATTGATTTTTCACAGCAGAGATGGGATGCTTACAAAGGGTATAATGTGACACTGAAGACTAAAGAAATCACTGCTGAAAATTCAGCTTTGCCATTACAGGAATAAATTACAATTTTAAATATATTTAAACTGTTATTTTAAATTATAATAATAACATTTCAAAATATTACTTTTTACTGTATTATTTTTTTTTATCAAATAAAGGTCTTGGTGAGACAAGATAAGACACTTCTCTCAAAAACAGTAAAAAATTGTAGGCTAGTGCTATTAAACAGAATACAGCATTCTGAACAGTGAAAATAAACACTTAAGTTAGCGCTGCAGGAATTAGCATGTAGTATACACAACCACATGACACAAAGACCCTTCAAACACACTTGCAGCATTGCCAAGTGCCACCCTCCCTTTTGACAGGTGCCAGGGCAGAGCAGCACGCCAGCCGGTGTGTGTGTGTGTGTGCGGCAGTCCAGTCGTCAGTGTGAGTGTGAGCGAGGGTGGCGGGCTGGCAGCGGAGGGTGTGAAAGAGCGAGGGAGGAGCGATGAGAGGAGGAGGGAGGAGAGTACAGCCAGCACTCTGTTCCCCGGTAATGAAGCGTGAGTGTTGAAAATGAACCCAGATGGGAATAATTGAGGGAGATGGAATCTTCCCCAAGTCGTCAGAAAGATAGAGGACGCAAGAAAGAGTATGAAAAAAATTCTGAGTCTGTAATTACAGTGACAAACGCCTCGCATGTTAATTTCCGCCACACTTCAGAGACCCCTGAAACCCTACAGCTACAGGACCACCAGGAAAATGATCGGTTTATTGCTGTGAGACAAGCAAACTACTTGGACTTAGTAATTACTAATAATTACACAATGATGTTGGTCTTGTTCTCAAAGCACTCAAAACCTTGCGGCGGCGGCCGGCGGGCTAGAGAACGGCACGGCCGGCGGATTCGACAAAGGAGCGGCCGGCAGGCTTGCGGCAACCACATGT
>NW_015616651.1:0-999 GCF_001515605.1 Sinocyclocheilus anshuiensis
AAATTTCCATACTCAGAATTTTATATTTAAATTTTAAAACACTAATCTCATAAGATTATTTATGCAATTATAAATGCAGTGTAAATGCATTTATGCCACTTCTGGCATATTAATTATGCATAACTCTGGCTGAATTAAACCGTAAATACAGTGCAATGATGTATTGTGTTGATGTTGATTTCATTTGATAAGTAGCAGCCCTATAGCGTCTAATTTTTCTAAATGAATTTATTGATTAAATAAGAATCTGACAAAAAGATGATGCAATTATGCATTACCTTTGTCCCTATAAAGGTAAAAAAAAATGTGCCAGGAAATGTAAAAGTTAATTTCTATCACTGATAGTGACATAAAAGGAAGAAAGGAAAAGTGACTGTCTGTACTCATTATTAAATGTTTACTCTAGTATTTCTCACTCAACCACAGTTGCTCCTAAGATCAGTTGCTTCCTTTGTCAACATCTGTTGATTAAAAATATCTAAATGGGTAAACTGCTTCCATGTTTCTTGTTTTGGGCTGCAAGATGCCAAAATATTGCTATGATTATACTGCCATCGCAGGTTATTGTACACACAGAAAATGATAACTTAGGGTATTCAGCAATGCATTAAATGTGGATGTCACAACTGTGCATATAACATGCTTACATGTATGCACATACGTACAGTAAACTTGCTGATATTCAGACAAAGAGGAGGCAGCGAGTGTGATATATCTGTAAACAAACAGTTCAATAAACAAGAAGTCACCAAGCAAAACACAGTGGTGGTGTGCTGTTGTTCCTGAATGAATCAGGGTTTTTCAACAAATTGGTTGAGTGAATAATTCAATGACTAACTCTTAAGTACAGAATCGACTTGCTGAGTTAGTTGCATGAATTATTCAGTGACATACGTATATACAGTATATGCTGAAAAGGAGGAAGAAGATGAGTTGTCATTGTCTGAGTGTGTCTATTTACCTGTATTGGTAGAACTATAAGAGCCACACAGATCATGA
>NW_015616652.1:0-982 GCF_001515605.1 Sinocyclocheilus anshuiensis
TAGATAGATAGATAGATAGATAGATAGATAGATAGATATTGTATACATTGTAATGTTGATGTTTAATAATTTTTTGTTAGAAAATAGCTAAAATAAATAAAATATTACATAAAAAGAAATAAAATATTAAATAATTTTGTAATTGTTGTTTTATATTCTATTCTTGTTATGAGGTTTACAAAACTTAAACCTACGAGAAAACAGGTGGTTAAAAAAAAAAAAGTAAAAATTAACTAAAACCTACATTCATTGGCTAAATTAAATCTAAATTTGTAACCCTGTTACCCATTGTGATTTTTTTAAATAAAATATAAATTTAATTCATGTTTATCTAATGTTTAGAAAGCAGCAAAATAAATAAGTTTCAAACTGTATTCATTTTTTAGCTAAATAAAATTGAATAAAATATAGAATAACAAAAAAAATTAAACACCAGAATAGGTAACAATTTTGTAATTGTTTTATATTCTGTTCATTTGATATATAGTTTTACAAAACTCGTCAACTTGAGCGAAAACAGTTGGATTAAAAACAAAATGCTAAACCTATAAAAAAACTATTTTTTTTAAAGAATTATAATTTGTACATTTAAAAAAAATAATAAGTATAATTTTTTAACAAAATAAAAAACAAAAACAAATGAAAAAAAAAGGCAAAACCACACATACAGAAACACATGCCACACAGGGTTGTAAAAATGGTCTCTTAATAACTAGAATATAAAACAGCTCATATAATATTTATTTTGTCCTCCTGATGCTGACAATCAAAATTTTACTCACAATTTGTTGAAAAACATAAATCTCTTTCAGCCCTTATGAAAATTAACTATGGTTTTACTACAAATAAAACAAAAACAAACATGGTCACTATAGTTAAAACCATTGTAACCATGTTTTAGCTAAACTAACAATGGTTTAATTGTTCGTTTAATTACTTGTGGTAAAACTGTGGTTATACAAATGGTAATCAATACGCCAAA
>NW_015616653.1:0-999 GCF_001515605.1 Sinocyclocheilus anshuiensis
AGGCTCAGATCACTAGTACATACTGATGATGTGATTTGATCTCCACACAAACAAAAAAAAATCAGGCTGCACATGGATAGTGTGCAGACAACAGCAGATTGTTCTGATGGCAAAAATTACGGCACACAGTCTGTCCATGAGCTGGAGTGGAACGCGGACAAGAGAAATATACTTTTGGCATAACAGTGGAAGTAAATGAACCAGCATTGCAGCATTAGTTTTAGTTAAATAAATGTTTATTTTTTTTTATCTTTAAAGTTTTCAAAATCCTTTGTATGTATACTTTTTAAAGTGGATGAACTGGTGTGCATTGCAGACATGTAGGTGTAGTTATCTCCATGTAAACTGCTTTACTTATAGTTGTGTCATGTCTTTTTCTGGTATCTTTTTGTAAATCATGCATAAGCATATGTCACCATGACAAAGCAGTTTGAATTAAACTTTACACAGGCGAGAATAGGAAGTGATTATGTCATACTAGTATTATGTATTATAAATACATTTTGGCTATACATTGAAAACAGCATGTTTTCATAATTTATATTGAAGTACTTTTTTTATTTTTTTATTTAAGTATATGTTGAAGTTTATTTTGTGTAGCAATTAACATTTGCACTGACAGTAGATCTTAACATGTTGATGTCAGAACACTTTTTTTATTATTATTATTTCTGTGCACTGAAGCTTACATTGTACTTAATCGATATGACTGATCAATATGTTTTTTTCCCTGCAGCTTTTGGTGGTTACCTAAGCGAAGTAGTTAATGAGAACACTCCTCCTCGGACAGAAAATGATGGTTTGGAGGTGATGGTGGGGAAAAAGAAAGGAATACAAGGACATTACAACTCCTGCTATCTGGATTCTACTCTGTTCTGGTGAGCACACACACACCCAAACACACACTGGCTTACACACACAAAAGAGAGGACTCTCCATAGGCATAATGTGTTTTCAATCATGACAACTCTCGGTAGATTTTAGCATGGTGATGGATAT
>NW_015616654.1:0-999 GCF_001515605.1 Sinocyclocheilus anshuiensis
TTTATCCAAAGCAACTTACAGTGCATTCAGGCTATACATTTTTTTCCAGTATTCAATAATTAAATTATAAATTATAATCAAGTTATAATGTTGTGTATGTACATTATTAAATGCATCTTGTCTATCTATCTAGAGAGAGAGAGAGAGAGAGAGAGAGGAGAGAGACAAAGTTAAGCTGCATTTAATAATGTTCATATGCAATATTATTACTTATAATTTAGCTTATAATTTAATAACATATCACATACAACTTTTTTATTTATTTTAATAGTTATTTTAAACTTTTTTGTGAGGAACAGATCTAAATTTCAACACATTTAATGCAAAAGTAAGTTATCGCATGGTTTGAGAAGACTTGAAATAGTCATATGAACTATTTTAATGACAATTTTATGGTGCTTCTGTATCCTTTTTGAAGTATGACAAACCTCACGTTTAATTCATTGTAAATGCATAGACAAAAAAAGAGATTTTAAAATTTCTCATTTTGTGATTCACAGAATACAAAAAACTCATATGGGTTGGAACGGTGCGTAAATGGCAGCATTTTAATTTTTGGGTGAACTAATCTTTTAATGGTCTGACCTACTTTGCAACCCTTCTGTAAGTTGTCTAAAAACTGCATGTCACCAGTTTGACTCCAAAATAAGCTTTTACAGAGAGAAATTATTGCCGGATGCGGGTGGGCTGCGATGAAGGATGACTCCGCACTTGTTTGATGAGCTTTAGCTTTAGCTCATCAGACACGCCTCACCAATCAGCAAATTAAAACCATCCGAACAGCTGGCTCATCCTGCCGTTTGAATCCGACTCATAATTAGGGCTGGAGATGGAGGGGGTGTATCATAATCCATGAAGTATGGTTGCATTGCTGATCATTTGTATTGCTGGTGTTTTTCAAACATCTCAAACGATTTTTTTAAAGTCTTTGCAAAAGTTCTCTTCTAGAAGTTCTTCTTGTGACGAGAGGGGCGGGGCCGAGAGCCGTGGGAACGGAGC
>NW_015616655.1:0-999 GCF_001515605.1 Sinocyclocheilus anshuiensis
TTGGATGACCTGAGGGTGAGTACATTTTCAGCAAATTTATATTTTGGGGTAAACTGTACCATTAATTTTCATCTTTTATGAATAAATGTTCCAGTGTTTGGTGAAAACCTCCACATCATGAGATATTCATTTATTTGAGTTCAAATCTGAAACTCATCTCAAGCGTTCTTACACTTTGGTCGATATTTGTCAAGGCTGTTCGTCCGGTGCACTTTTCGGTGTTCTCTGAATCCACAGGCATTTTCTTTCCCTCTCTTCATTGTTTTTTCCTTCTGCGCAGGTTTGGTTTCGTCTCTCAGTGCCGCTTCCTTTCTCCGCTTTTCTCTTTTTTCAGCTGTATTTTGTTCTCTCAATGGCATCTGTTTTAGTTTTCCTGTCATCCTACTGGCATGAATAATCACAGAAAACACCAAAATATGAAAATGCATCACTGTTAAAGAGAAATCATGTAATTCTGACTGAACAAATATTAGTATAACAGAGTAATCATATAAAGAGTGCAGGACAAAAGTTTGGAAATCTGAGATTGTCATTCACCTGGAAAATATACTGGATGTT
This sequence comes from Sinocyclocheilus anshuiensis, assembly GCF_001515605.1. Lineage (NCBI taxonomy): Eukaryota > Metazoa > Chordata > Actinopteri > Cypriniformes > Cyprinidae > Sinocyclocheilus > Sinocyclocheilus anshuiensis. The sequence goes on from NW_015616655.1 coordinate 559, forward strand.
GAAAAACTAAGAAATTGCATTCAATGATGATTTAACATTCATTATTACAATATTTAACATTCTTCTCTATTTATAGGTTAGATAGAATGAATGAAGTGTACACAAATGAATGATTACTGATTACGTGAACTCCTAAACAGTGTAGCATTTGCATTGAAGAATGCAAGATGACCTTTGAAACATTTTCAAATCAAAGCTAAAGAGTGATATATTAAGACACTCTCAAATTAATGTACATATTTCTACTTTCTCAGAACTCAAATTCTGCAATAGAAATGTTTAAAATCAGAACTATGCAACATCCTAATCTAAATGCAATCTAGAAATGCTAAACATTCCATATGACACTCACCTACATCCAGATCTGGAAATATTTATTCCTTTTTTCAGATTTTGTTTCATTTAAATCCTTGAAGCAGGCAGCTACTGAAACGTCAAACC
>NW_015616656.1:0-999 GCF_001515605.1 Sinocyclocheilus anshuiensis
CAGAGGTGTCTGGGCTCCCAAGTGCGACCCCTAGTGTCGGAACTTTGACAAAACGTCTCCGTTCCCTCCATCAGGGAGCGAGGGTTACCATACGTAACTGAGACATTAGCTGGTTGTACCTTTCTGTTGCTCATTCTTTGCACCATTCTGCTTTGCTATGGTTTCATTGAACACCTTCTCAGAAAGGCCTTTAGGAATTCTGTAAAATATCAAGACAACATTATAATATCAAGAGATAAGAGCAAAACAGTGAAAAATCTAAATCAGTTAAACAGGCCACTGCAACAGGGTAAGAGTTAAAGGGATTGTTCACCCAAAAATGAATAGTTATCATTTTTGGGTGAACTATTCTTTTAACCTCACAGAACCTTCTCATTACCTTAAACTTAAATCATAACTTTCTAGATTAGAATTTGAAGTAATTCTAATGTTTGTAGTTTATGTTTTGTATTGCTTTGTTTATTATTGATCTTGCAGTCTATGCTGTAAGGTGTCCTTGAGTGTCCTGAAAGGTGCCTATACATAAAATGTACTATTATTATTATCAATATGAGCTTAAACAAACCTTATGGCGGAGAAGTGCTTTGACTTGGCACGATCAAGAAAATGTTTTAATTTGGCAATCTTCTCATCTATCTCTTCATTCACTTCACGTGTGCTCCTTTTCTCTGCTTTGGTTGGGGAGCTGGAAACAGTGGATTCTTCTTCCTGTTGTTCTCCAATCTGCTCTTCCACTTTTTCCTCATCCTCCTCATTTTCCTCGTCTTGCTCATCTTCTGACCAGGAGGGATCCAGTATGTCAGGTATCTCAACAGGTACAAGGTCCTCCTCGCTGAACTCCGGAGCGACGTTTATTTTGCCAAAGTTCTGCTTGACGTTGCTGAAGATATTCTGCATCTCCTCCATTTTCTGTCTCAGCAGCTTTTGATCTTCCAGCTGGCTAGATGAGGCCCCCTCCACATCCCGAGCTTCAAGTCTGTTTCCCAACTCTTCCTTCTC
>NW_015616657.1:0-999 GCF_001515605.1 Sinocyclocheilus anshuiensis
CTCTTTCTCCCGTGCCTTCCGCTCTTTCTCTTTGTTCTGCACACAAAAGAGTTAGTAAAAAGATGAGTTGTGCAAGTATAGCATCATAGCATATCACCATTCACTATAATCATAGCATTCATCATTCACTACATAATGAAAGTCACGTTGTGTATGACCAAAAATCAGTGAATTCTCATTGTATTTACGCACACTCTGCACATCAAATGATGAAAACAAGAAATTATAAAAAATTATATTGTCAAGTTTAATTGACTACTCATGGTGTACATGAGGGTTGAAAATAATGAAATCAAGGTTCCCACTTTTTGTCAGTGATAAATTTCGAGGATCTTTCAAGCAAATTTACTTACAGCACATTTTTTATTTCATTATGACAGGAATAAAAGATATGGATCACATGCTAAAGTTTTCTTGCTAAAGTAATTCTTTAAAAGACATATAGATACGACTTAACATAAAATCTGCTCTTTAATATGAGCTCTTCATGAAACAAAATGACAAATGGTCCTTGGTACCATTTTCAATACTGTAGAAAAAATATCGGAACTTTTTAACAATCTATTTTATTGAACTGAATTAAATTAGTTATATATTAAGGCTAATAATAATAATTGGTTTAGAAAATGTAAGCCATCCAGCAAGTTTTTATCATAAAACAAAGGGGTCTTGTATCACCCTAAAGTGGTTTCTTCTATGATAAGTTTTAATATACATTATCCTGCTTATTACTGTCACGATGCTGCTACTGCGGTGGAGCGAGGAATGAGGAGAACGTAGGAGAATACAATAAACAGTCTTTAATAATCAAACCACAACCAGGGGAACACAGGGCAGGCAGGAACACACGTAGTACATAGACGTATAACACTAGATGCTGGACAAAGGAAAACACAGGGCATAAATACTATGAACCAAACGAGGGAATAAATGGGACACAGCTGGAAACAAATTAACATAATGGGAACAGGAACAGGAAAGACCAAATAAGGGCATAAT
>NW_015616658.1:0-999 GCF_001515605.1 Sinocyclocheilus anshuiensis
CTACTTTCACACTGGCTTCTGGTTGTCCTGTGAGAAACACAATGATGGTGCTGGTGAGGGCAAATGCTTCTGTATACTTCTTTCTGATATCTATAAGCTTTTAATGATGATGTTAAGTGATATTAAGCTTCAAATCATCAAAATTCACTTTTATTGGCAGAGTTATTTTGCAGCTGTTTGGCTGAAGACTTCCATTGTTCTTTATATAATATTCAAATTCAATTCGGATCCAAAGAAAATGAGTAAAACACACAATTAACGCATAAAACAACTACTGTCATATGGCCAACTGTCAAAGCTGTTCTTAAAACTAATGTCCTGATTCGGTCTCTTTGAACATCTGTTTCCTGTTGTGGCCTTTCTTAACTCTTATTTAACTGCCATGGGGTCACCCCAGTTCTCAGCATCTGCTACAACAAGATAGTCTTACACAACTCAGAGGACATGGCTGCAAGTTTCTTAAGTCACATAATGCATGCACCTCACTGTTTTTAAAGCAAGATAGATGGATGGATGGATGGGTGGATGGATAGATAGATGATTCGGAAACAAGAAACAGTTGACAGACTGTGCTTATTCTTCACAGGTGAGAAATGTCGGAGCTTCATTGAACTGACCCCTGGAGAAACACAAGGTGAGATGTTTGTGAGCTATACATAGAGAACTTGGCATGAAATAGCTCATTTCTGATTCTGTTGCATATAATGTAGGAGTTCTGTGGCTCTCAGTGATATCAGAGTTTGCATACATCAGCCTCCTGGCGATGGGTTTTCTTCTGATGTGGGTGGAATTGCTGCTCTTGTGTCTGAATAAGGACATGTATGCGCTCAAGATCAATGCTTTTGCTGCCATGTGCACCGTGCTGTCTGGTGAGTTTCTGAGAGCTTTGGGAAAAAATATGGTTCTTAATCAGTATGTAACAGAGACAAACAGGGAGAACAATATCTTTTCTATATTTCAGGTATGATGGGAATGGTGGCACATATGATGTATACAACA
>NW_015616659.1:0-999 GCF_001515605.1 Sinocyclocheilus anshuiensis
CTTCTTTTATTATGTGCCTATAGCGGCTAATCGTCAGAAGTCTTGCAAATCCACAGAAAATAGCTTACATCCACGTTGAAAAGTCAGATGAATAGAAAGCATCAGCAAATGATCGTTACAGAAATACTATGTGTCCAGTCCAGATTGAAATGAATGTACAAGATTGGCATGATATGAGGCTGATCAAGTGAAGGTTGTGTTGGATCATGAATGAAGAGACGGGGAGTTCGGAGTGGAGATGAAGAGTCTTTTATTAATGTCGCTTACAAGTCAAGTGTCAGATGAGAAGTGGCCAAGAACACAGAAAATCACAACTGCATATATCTACAAGCTACATATATCTCCCTCTCTGGCTGCTCAAGCATTGGCATACGCCAGTTCTTATCAGAAACATAGGAGGTAGTTCAGCCTTGCGTGTAAAGCTACGATTATATGAATGAAAGTTCATTAATACAGGTTCCCACAATTGCCCATGCTTTCTCTACTGTATCAGATTCAGTTTCTTTCTTCAGAATCACTTTGTTTTCTCTTCAGCAGATCATCTGCTATTTGCACAATCTGCGTGAGAGCCCTCAGGATCAGCACGTCCATGTCATTTTGTGTGTCAATCTCCTCATGGTAGTTCTTCACAGGGAAGATGTGGCTCACAGGGACACCAACCGAATTAGAGCACTCCTGCATCTGTGGAACGAAAAACACCGGCTGAATATTTTTGGGGGTTGTATTAAATAAAAAAGAATATGCTCTAAAACATATTTGTGTTTGTGACATGTTATAAATCTATTGGGTGTCCAGACTCGGTCCCGGAGGGCTGGTGTCCTGCAGAGTTCAGCTCCAGTCCCAATCAAACACACCTGAAGCAGCTCATCAAGCTCTTACTAGACACCTACAGACAGGTGTGTTGAGGCTAAACTCTGCAGCACTGAGTCTGGACACCCCTGTTCTAGACTGTTAAACCAAACTACAAACAAGAGCCAGAGAGCACTGACACCACAGAGA
>NW_015616660.1:0-999 GCF_001515605.1 Sinocyclocheilus anshuiensis
CCTTATGTCTTCACTCTCCTCTTTAATAAACGCCATCTTTATAATCTTGTGTCACGTGAATCTCAGCCGCTTCAGGAGTTTTTCTGTGTTAAATAATTCATTCAAATAACTGTAATTTTTACCCTTCCGGACAAATACTTCGCTGCAAAGAGCATTACTAGTTTTAACGAGTTGTGTTGATTAAAAACACGCACCTTTCTTCAGCCGAATCACAGACGCAGAAGCGCAGCCTTATGACGTCACATCGCCAAACCAAAATAAAAGTCTTCTTCTTCTTCTAGGGTTTACTGGCAGTTGGCAAACAACTTATTGGTGTATTACCGCCTCCACCTGGTATGGAGTGTGAACTATAATGTCTAATATGTATTTTTTTTTTAACTCCCCAATTAATTTAGTTTCTCTAAAGATATTGAAATAATAAATTATAACACATTGACACTTTATGCAAAATATCTATAGAGAATGTGAAGGTGACGTCACGCCGCATTGAGTTCTGGGTAATCATTGGTAGACGCCATACTGGGAGGATCGCGCTTCTTTTCTGCTAGTGTGTTTGATGCGATGTTATGACTTTCTTTCACGATTTTGGAAAATTTCACTATGGTAGGTCATTCCTGCTGCATTAAAAACTGCAACAGCAAGTCACACAGTCGTTCAGGACAAAAAAAGTGAACAATGGGATACGTTTTTTCCGTTTTCCAACGTGTAAACAACGCAAAAAGGTAACGAAAAGACGTCGCATGGCTTGGATTGCGGCAACAAGACGAAAAGACATCAGTTATTGCAACATCTCTGAGTCAATAGCGTTTACATGGACCGTACTAATCCGATCGTAATAGGGCTAGAAGCACAATCAGAATAAAAAAGTCACATGTAACGTAGACTAACCATGTTCCGTACGGATGACCTTTTACCGCCGATCGCTGAATAAATACTTCCGGGTCATACATAAAATATATATCTGTGTCATCTTCATTTCTCCCTCTTTCACCCCCGATG
>NW_015616661.1:0-999 GCF_001515605.1 Sinocyclocheilus anshuiensis
CTGCAACGAAGACTTAAAAAAAAAAAAAAAACATATAGGAAAAATACCTCCAGAACCAAGGCTGCTGAAAAACTGGGCAGGCACTAATGCACTCTATGTTAGACTCATAGGAAGTGTTGAAAAAAAAAACCTGTTTGAAAGCAGCCATTGTTATTTTTTTTTCCAAGTCAAAAAAGTTTGTTTCCATGCAGAATAAAAAATCTAGGTGTGCCAGTTGAGTTTTTCTCACCTATAAAACATTATTTTACATGACCTTACACATTGTTGTTAAGCATAATCAGAGTAATATCGCACCTGCAGATGCTCTGCAGATTTTCTATGGTTTGTGTGTCTGCTAACCGTTTTCTTAATCTATGATTGTGCATCTGTCTCTCTTACTTTGCCTTCTCTGACGTTCCCCTCACATCTCCCTGCTTCTTTCACTCTTTTAAAGTATAAAAGGTCTCATTCGATTAATTTGAAAGACTGGTTAGGCCTGGTGACACGTGAGCCGCCTAATGGAGCTGCCACATTCTCGTAGTGTTGGCCAGATTCATTCCCATACATCCCCCTTTATTCCTCCATCTTTAATTCTCCTGCTTCTCCAATTACCCCAGATAAGCCCTCACATATGACAGGTATACCCTTTTCAAGCACACAAGATAAATACAGATATTTGTTAAATGAACACAAAGAGCATCATGCGTGTCATACGGGACTACATGCCAAGAAAAGGTTAATAAAATCATTAGATGATGGACTGCAGAGGGCCTGCAGCAAGACGAATACAGTTGCCGGCCCTTGTAGAGTGAGACTGCCAGGTGCCTGCTGTTATCTTTGTGTAGCTGCCATATTAGACTGAATGTGCAATGTAACGTGAAATGAGGGCATGTGGACTGTAACGATGGAGAGCGAATGATACAACTGCCTATGGGGGCTACAGTATGGCGGATGGAAAATTCATGAATACCAGTCAAAAGTTACCTCCTCTCAAACTATTGTTATAAAATAAGTAATCAA
>NW_015616662.1:0-999 GCF_001515605.1 Sinocyclocheilus anshuiensis
GGACTTGGCCGTGTCGAAGGCCATCTGATACCCAGCCAGCCAGCCTTCATAACCCAGAACAGCTGCGGCGTGAATCGTCGGTCCGGCCAGATCGAAATCTAAATCACAGCCCACATTCATGAAATCACGCTTATATCCGGTCTTCAGCTTAGCGCTCTTCTTCCTGAAGATATCAGAGAGAGGATGACAGTGCAGTTACTGAATAGGTGGAATTGACGACAGAAAATGACAGAATTTTATAATAGTTTTTATGCTGATTTTCATATTTTATATATACACACGATTTTTTTATTAAGACTTTTATTTTATTATTTTATCTTGTTAAAATTTTTATTTTTATTAAGAATATTATTTATTTTTATTAATATATTTTATTTTTTATTTTTATTGCAAAAAATATATATTATTTTTCATGAATTAAAAATAATATAATTCATTTACATTATCTTAATTTAATATTCAATATATCAAAATATGGTGACAATTCATAATTGTCACATTTCAAAATACATAATCCAAGATCAACAATATATTACTTTTATTAAAGAAAAAGCTACTTATATTTTTAAGACATTTTTTTTCATCTTATTATATTAACATATTTTATTATTTTTATTTTTAAAAACATTATTTTAATATAATATTCAATACATCAAAACATGTTGATAATTCAAAACTGTCACATTTCAAAATGCAAAATCCAAAAAGTTACTTGTTTTTTTTTGTTTTGTTTTTTAAGTGACTTTTTAATAATAAAACTTTATCTCTTGTCCAATCAAAGTGTTCACGTACCCAGTGTTGGGCACAAATGAAGTGTCCAATCCCAGCTTCAGACCTTTGGCCAGCTACACAGAAACAAGACAAAACAGTGCATTATTTAACCATTTAAAAGCTTAATGCACATGTTAGAAATGGCGTCCTGAACTCACCTGATCTTCCAGTGTCACTTCATTTGTCAGAACATTATCTGTGTTCCACTTCTGGTTCAAAGTCAAGCCC
>NW_015616663.1:0-1000 GCF_001515605.1 Sinocyclocheilus anshuiensis
AGTGTAAATAGCCTCTATCACTATTTACACTTAGTGCAAATAGCCACTGCCTTTATTTAATCAAGCTGCAAAAATAGCTCGTTTGGATCTGAGGTGTAAGATGACATCACCCAGGCACAAACATTTGCATAAACACTGCCTCCAGAGCAAGACTTTGACGAGACATAGGCCCCTTAATGGCTGACACTTGATTACGCTGAATGCGAGTGTTGCGTTGCGTCAAAAGCAAATAGAAATTACAATCACTGGCCGTATCTTGTCAACACTGGATACAGTATTCAGATGTGCTTTCGCTTTCTGACACAGTCCACATGCTTGAGTCTGTTGTCAATAGGACAAATGGAGTGAAAGAACGTTTGCTTTGTCGCATTTGGTTTAAACAGCTCGCTCGTGTCTTTGTACAGATATCAGAAGGATCCCAGCATAGGGAACAAGTGGATAGCTTATTTTTAATGGCATCCTGGATTGTGTCTTAGGACTGTTCAGAGCATTTTGTTTTGTAAACCAGGCACAGTGTCATGGAGAGTTCACAAAGAATCATCTATTGAGAGATAAAGCGGTACTAGATGTGACTGCAGCTGCATCACAAACCGTAAATGATTTCATAATGCTTTGTCTGACCGGTTTTTTATCATGGTGTCAAAACACTCACATGCAGTAGCGAGGGGGTGTTGAGACTGTTTCCTATGCAATGCCGTTAGCCAATCATAACAGTAGCTGATTCTTTACAAGCCTTAAAGGACCTGCCCCTTAAAACAGGTAGTTTTAGACAGAGGGTCAGAATGAGGCTTGAAAATAATACTTTTTCCACATATTTATTAGTTTTTTGTGCAAAAACCTTTATTAACATTATAAATAACCCTCAAGGAACATATTAAAATAATAAAATCCATGTCATGAACCCCTTAAACTATATTATACCATGGTCTGTCTGAATACTAGATTCTGATTGGCAGGCAGGTATGCAGTAAAACCGTTTAATGCATAGGTAGTTCCAAGT
>NW_015616664.1:0-997 GCF_001515605.1 Sinocyclocheilus anshuiensis
ACGATGATGATTGAGCTACATGTAAATAAATGTTTCTCAAAAGCCTGACATGTCATATTTGATACTCATATTTTAGCATGATTGTTCCAAAAATGATGTATAATCAAGTTGCATCAGTCCAGAAGTGTTCATACTTAATAAAAATCAGATCATTTAGAGGCCTTAGAAATTTGTATCAAATAAGATACCAATACAATAGTTTTTATAATATACATTATCTAATTGATTCTTGTCTGAATGTGTGTCAGTGTTATTGTATTCACTTGTTACCCAGCAATAAAAATATATATAAAAAAACTTTGCCATTGTTTATATACATGCACAAATAATAGTCACCCAATTGCAGCTCTGTGGCACAGGTGGGTCTTCTGAATAATATATTGAATGGATCCACATGAATGTCACTTGTTTCTTCTCTCAGCAACAGTCTGAGGATGTGAGGGTGGATAGTATAACCAGTTGTACCCAGAGCGTGTCTGGTTGCATGGCCCGATCTGTGTGATGGCCTCAGTGAGAGCAGGGAAACGTGAGTCCTGAATGAAACAAACACAGTTAATTCCTAATGCAGCCCAGTGGATGGACTTGTCAACCAGAACACCATCTAAGAACAAAAAGAAAGTCAGTTTTTAAGGAATGGTGCATCTAAAATTTAAATTGCAAAAGGTGAGTTACATGTGCCGAGTAAACATGTAAAGTTTTAAAAAAGGACTAAAAAACTAAATCAAAAACCCATATTGCATATTAAATGGTTTATCATTGTGCAAAATTTGTATTGTTCTCATATGCTGCTCTTCTGGTCCTTTAAAAACACGTTTTTCATCCTGCACACCAATGCTGTCTTGGTGTCATTAAAATATTTTGCTGCAGCACTATTCCTTCATGTTTTAAGACTGACCTGAATCTTCCTAATAATACAAGAAAAGAAATGAGAACAGAGACTGACTCAATCTACATGCATAAGGTGCGTCTATCTATCTATCTATCTATCTATCTATCT